>NW_015166015.1:27931-38309 GCF_001447785.1 Gekko japonicus
TCAGCAGGGTATAGTGCCATAGAGCCCACCCTTCCAAGCAGCCATTTTCTCCAGGGGAACTGATACCTGTTGTCTGGAGATCCATTGTAATACTGGGAAATCTCAACCCCCAGCTGGAGGTTGGCAACCCTCTCTGTTGTGAAGAATATTGCCCCTTGAGCCTTGGGCTGCAAGTGTACCTGAGCCTACTTAAGCATCCTTGCATGGATGTACAATTCAGATACGTTTGGAATCCACATTTGGAACATTTTGTGAATCTGAATTTTATCATTCTAGATGTCTGGAATCAGTCCAGATATTCAAAATCCCATTGACTCCTGGAAAAAAGCAGGCTCGGCTGCCTGGGAAATGAAAGTGAGATGTATTCCCCAGACAGCCTGGCACCAACAGTGGTGGGAGCAGGGAGTGTTCTCGGATCGGTGCTGCTATGGTTTTGCCAAGGAAGGGGGAAGTCTGCAATGGGGATCTATCCGTACTTCTTGAATCTCCGCACAGGCATACACAACACAGAGCCCATTCACATTGGCCCTCTCTGAAAAGTACTGAGACTTACTTAGTAAATTCAGCTCTCATACTTTATTCGGAGAAGAACAAGGCAAACTAGCCAGCTCGCAGGCCGGTTTATATGCCCCAAAGAAAACACACCCACACACTCCCCACACCCGTGGATGGTCCATTTACACTGATTAGATTATTCCTGGGGAGCTTAGGGGCTCGGCTGCCTGGGAAATGAAAGTGAGATGTATTCCCCAGACAGCCTGGCACCAACGGTGGTGGGAGCAGGGAGTGTTCTCGGATCGGTGCTGCTATGGTTTTGCCAAGGAAGGGGGGAAGTCTGCAATGGAGATCTATCTGTACTTCTTGAATCTCCACACAGGCATACACAACACAGAGCCCACTCACATTGGCCCTTTCTGAAAAGTACGGAGACTTACTTAGTGAATTCAGCTCTCACACTTTATTCGGAGAAGAACAAGGCAAAGTAGCCGGCTCGCAGGCCGGCTTATATGCCCCAAGGAAAACATACTCACACACACCCCACACCCGTGAGTGGTCTATTTACACTGATTAGATTATTCCTGGAGAGCCTAGGTTCCCGATTGGCTGGGAACTAGGATCCGAACGTCTATTGTGTTTGGGAGGGAAGCTCAGGTACCTCACCTGACCGCATGTGGAACCGGCTGAAACTGGATTGAGCACATGGCTAGGTCAGGACACAACACTTTCCAACGGAGAAGTTTAATCACTCGCATGCAATCCTCTAACCACTTGCTGTCACATGCAGTCCTCTAACCACTTGCTGTTTAATGTTCTGCTAACCCGATTTCGTCAGATCTCAGGCAGCTAAGCAGGGTCGGTTGTGGCTAGTACTTGAATGGGAGACCACCAAGAAGTCCGGAGTTGCTATGCAGACCACCTCTGAATATCTCTTGCCTTGAAAACCCTATGGGGCTGCCATAAATTGGTTGCAACTTGATGATACTTTCCACCACCATTTAGACACATCAAGACAGATAAATTTAGGTGCAGATTTATTGACTAGATTTTATAGATCATTTATACACACCAGTGTGTTTCCTCTAAGCTGAGTTAGCGTGAGCTAGCTCACAGTTTTTTAGCCCCCAGCTCACACATTTTTGTCTCAGCTCAGGAAGGATGGCTCCAGAGCAAACTAATTTATGCAGGAGCCAAATCGGCAGCAGCTCACAAAGTAGAATTTTTGCTCACAAGACCCCACAGCTTAGAGGGAACAACACTACTCTTGTGTGTATATTTGTGTTGGATCGATCTTTGGCTTTTCCTGTTGGGCATATAGTATGTTACCCTTCTGTTTGCTTAAGCAGGCAAACAAAACTCACATTCCTCTTCTTGGATGGTCTAGTATTGGTTTTAGTGGACAGTATTCCTCCACATCAGCGGCCTGAAGCACAGACTTGGTAACAGAGACTGGAACACGCACGAGGAAGTCTGCATGAACACCTCTTGCACTCAGTGCAGCACTTAGGCCTCTCATTTACCTGTCCAGAGTGGGGAGTTATCAGCACCCCTCTCCAATCTCCTGGCCCCCAAAGAAATGAGGAGCAGGAGAAAAAAACACTGGGTAATAATGAAACCTAGCTTTCTTGATGTCATAAATAAATAATTTGATCAGTTTGCAATGGTCAGTTGTAATAGAAGTTATCCCCTCCCCTGTTATGACCGTGATTCTGGAAGGCTTTTGTAGAAATAACTGGCTGTTTAGTATATAATTTTTTTTTAATTGGTGGGCGCGGGGAGGGGGTGCCAGAAGGGATCCTCGCCTAGGGTGCAAAATAAGCTGGGGCCGGCCCTGAGCATGAGGAAGTCTGCACGAACACCTCCTGCACTCAGTGCAGCACTTAGGCCTCTCATTTATTAATTATTTATCTGCCCAGAGTGGGGAGTTATCAGCACCCCTCTCCAATCTCCTGGCCCCGAAAGAAATGAGGAGCAGGAGAGAAAAAAAATGGCCTCCACATAGCAACACTCTAGGAATTTCCCCTAGTCTCAGTGGTCAAGACCACAGAGACAGAGAGAGGTAGTCTAGCCTGTTAGCATCACCTGCAAGTGTAATACATCCTTCCCAAACTCTGTTCTTCCTAGGTATCAGCCCCCAAATCTGCCAGCATTTGCCAAGGCAGTGGTGGGAACCCTACCAGCACCCTCTACTCAGGGGCTCAGGAAGGAGAGGGAATTAGGGGTGCTAACCCCGGATTCAGAAATACCCAGAGATTTGAGGGTGGAGCCTGGGAGGGTGGGGTTTAGAGAGCGGCGGGACCTCAGTAGGGCATAATACCATGCAGTCCATCTTCCAAAGCAGCCATTTCCTCCAGGGGAAGTGGAATAAATGTTTTAATTAATTAATTAATAAGTGATTTATGTAATTCCGGGAGATCTCCAGCCCTGAGTGTTGGCTACCCTATTTGCCCTTTTTATCCACCCCATCACTACCACTTGAAAGCACAAAGTATTGTTGCCCCTTGAAATTACTTGTAAGCCAAGACGAATACCATAAAGAATGACTTTAACTTGCTGTCTTATGTGGTGGTTGTGTTGTTTTTTTTAAAAAATAAGCTTGCCATATATTGTAAATATATTTTAACTTTCTGTACCACATCATTGGAGATGACATCAAATGGCATAATTTGTCACAACGAGAGGGTGTTACAAGGGGAAAAAAAAAAGAAATTAAAGCAAGGGTTTGAGGGGAAACCCACTCTAGAGCATTTGTAATTTAAAAGCAGGAGGGCCTGGCTTGGATTATTTTTTGCGAACTACAAGGAATTTAATTAATTAATTAATAAGTGATTTATATAATTCCGGGAGAACTCCAGCCCTGAGTGTTGGCTACTCTATTTGCCCTTTTTATCCACCCCACCACTACCCCTTGAAAGCACAAAGTATTGTTGCCCCTTGAAATTACTTGTAAGCCAAGACGAATACCATAAAGAATGACTTTAACTTGCTGTCTTATGTGGTTGGTTATTTTTCAAAAAATAAGCTTGCCATATATTGTAAAGTGTCCCCACCCCTTTTAACTTTCTGTACCACATCATTGGAGATGACATCAAATGGCATAATTTGTCACAACGAGAGGGTGTTACAGGGGAAAAAAAAAAGAAATTAAAGCAAGGGTTTGAGGGGAAACCCACTCTAGAGCATTTGTAATTTAAAGCATGAGGGCCTGGCTTGGATTATTTTTTGCGAACTACAAGGAAGAGTCAGGAAACTCGCCACCCATTCGGGAGGCAGGCCTGAAATACAGAAGCAGCAGCTTCCTCTAGCCTGGCGCTGCCAGATGTAGCAGCTTCAAAGCTTTCAAAGTGCTAAGGCGGGTCTGTGCGTGTGGTGGCTGACCACGTCGAATGCCGCCCACCAACTAGGCTTACCATTTACCCGTCAGGAGCAGGATATCTCCTGCCCCCCAGCTCCCAGTGCCCGCTGTCACTCTGGTTGAGGGCAGGAGAAAATCTGCCTACCTCTGGGTGGGAACCAAAAACGCGAGATCACGGGAAGAGGTGGAAGTCCGAACACAACATCCGTGACAAAAATAACGAATGTGTGTGCAAAATCATTTAAGAGAAGATAATTTTCTACAGAATTACTACAGTAAATGATTTTGCACACATATCTTTATTGACTCTTCGTTATTTTTGTCACGGATGTTGTATTTGGATATCTACCTCTGGGTGGGGGCTGGAGACCTCCGAGAATTACAAGCAATGTCCTCTGGACTACAGATATCAGTTTCCCAGGATAAAATGGCTGCTTTGGAAGGTGGGCTCCGCGGTATACGCCTCACAGAGACTTCTTCCCTCTCCAAACCCCACCCTTCCTAGGCTTCACCTCCAAATCTCCAGGAATTTCCCAACACGGAGTTCTCAAACCGCTAAAGTTGCCAGCCTCCAGGCGGTGGCTGGAGATCTCTTGCTATTACAACAGATCTCCATGAAACAGAGATCAGTTCACCTGGAGAACATGGCCGCTTGGAAAGGCGGACTTTACTGCATTATGCGCTGAAGCCCCTCCCCTCCTCAGACCCCACCCTCTTCAGGCTCCGCTCCCAAAATCTCCAGGGATTTCCCAACTGGGAGCTGGCAATTCTATTAGCCGTAATACCATATTGGTTTACCCTGGTTTCACATTGCTGGAAATTGCCAGGCAAATTAATGATGCTGAATAATACAACTGCCAGTAACTGTTCAACCCCCAAATGTTCAGCCACCTATTTTAATGTACATTGCAACGTCAAGAACAGCTCCTCATCCAAGTCTACCTGTCTCCTTTCTCTCCCATTCTGCCCTTTGCCAATCCTCTGGCCTTTGTCGTGTCATGGTTAAATGCAGGGGTCGTTTCGTAGAAAAAGAGGTGCAGGAGCTCATTAGCATAACTTATTAGCATAACTTATTTGCATATGCCACACCCCCTGACATCATCGGAAGTGTGTCAGAAGGCAACACCTACCGCTCAGGCTCCACTGGACAGTTTTGGATTGCTAGCTATTGGGGGGGGGGAACATGCAGATCTGCCCTCACAGAGGAGGGAGAGCTTGTACCTGAAGGCGGGCCGGGGGGGGGGGCTCTGCAACTTACCTGGCTGCTTCTTGCTCCTCGTGGTCTGATTGAGGGCTGCTGGGAGCAGGGGGCAGGGCTTGCTGCATGTGCCTGCCCCCTAGGCTCCTTACTGCCGGAGCTCTGCTCCTGTGCGCTCCCACAGGAAATGACCCCTGGTTAAATGCCAGATTTAGGATCAGGGAGGGCCAGGTTCAAGTCTCCCCACTGCTGTGTAAGCTCAGTGGGTGACCTTAGGCCAATCACTCAGCTTAACCTACCTCTTAAGACTGTTGTGAGGAGAGGATAAAATGGACAAGAGAAGAATATATGCTGCCCTGAACTCCTAGGAGGAAGGGCAGGATAAAAATTGTGCTCAACAATAATAACAGCAGCAACAATAGAAACTTGCAACCAAGGAAGTGGTGGTCTGGAGTTATCAGGAGGTTTCAGCTGAGTCAAGATATCTTTTACATATCAAACGGAGGAGGACATTGCCTCCTTTCGGCATGGTAGCTGGGGACCAAGGAGTGACACGCTGTGGTGGACTTCACGACCCCACTCCCCTGCACACATGCTAAGTGAAACAGCATCATAGAGTGAAACAGCACAGAACCCAAAATGATGGCTGGCCCTTCTGCACTGGAGTGGGCGGCATTGCGGGAGTTTGCGATGTTTTAAAAGCTCCGTGATTACTCCTTCAGGAATTCCGCTGCGGATAGGGGTCGACCTCCCCTTTCATGACAAGCCCAAAGAAAAATAAAATCTCTAGAAGGTAAAAAGGATTCCCACCCCCAAGCAGCTTGTCAACTTGGCTTTTATTGGCATTTATGAGGACTACTTCAGATATAGTTTTTCAGGGTAGCTGTGTTGTTTTGCAGTAGAACGACAGCTACCTTCGGGTCCAGCGGCACCTTAGAGACCAACAAGATTTTAGGGTTATAAGCTTTTGCGTGTCAAAGCTCCCTTCGTCAGACAGCTTTGACTCTCAAGGGCGTATACCTCGGACATTTTGTTGGTCCCTAAGGTGCCACTGGACTTCAGATATGGGTCCACTGTGCAGAACTGTGGCTTTGGTACAGAGTTATGACATCACATCATACAACTTTGTTCAAAGCCTTTCTTTCTGCTGAACAATATGGAATTCTAAGCCAGTCTTAGGATGCATTAACAGAAGCATTGTGTCCAGATCGCGGGAGGTGGTAGTTCTGCTCTATTCTGCTATGGTCAGGCCTCAGTTGGAGTACTGTGTCTAGTTTTGGGCACCACATTTTAGGAAGGATGTTGACAAGCTCGAGTGTGTCCAGAAGAGGGCAACCAGGATGGTGAGAGAGTTTGAATCCAAGTCAAGAGTTGGGTATGTTTAGCCTCGGAAAGAGAAGGCTTAGAGGGGACATGATTGCAGTCTTCAAATATTTAAAGGGCTGTCATGTAGAAGATGGAGCAGATCTATTATTTCTTGCTCCGGATTGCAAGACTAGATCTAATGGGTGGAAATTACAAGGGAGTCATTACTGGCTAAATATCAGGAGAGACTTCCTAACTGTAAGAGTGGTTGAGCAGTGGAACAGTCTGGCTCAGGAGATGGTGGATGCTCCTTTGCTGGACGTTTTCAAGTGGAGGCTGGACGACCATCTTTTGGGTATGTTGTAGGGCTATCTTTCGGTTATGCTCCTGCAGAGATCGGGGGATGGACTAGATGACCTGCAAGGTCCCTTCCAACTCTATGATAAGCCAGTTCACTCCACACCTACCATTCCAGACGTCTTGGACACGACTATAAAAATCAGTGCAGAACAAAAAAGAAAACCTGACGGACCTGCACAGTGAAAGCGTGGGAAAACACCCATGCATAAAATGCCAGAGTATGACTGGCCCAAGATCACCCAGCAAGCTTCCATGGAACAAACGGGGATTCAAACCAAGGACTCCTGGATAGTAACTTAACACTCTTAACCACTATTGTGTGTTCCGTGGAGTGTATTCTCTGCAGGGAGTCCCCCCACCTGAGTTGTCTATGTATGGGCCATGTGTGTCTATTTGCAAGTGCGTGCTTTTTTACACACACCCCTTACATCTTTAAGAACAAATAAAATTGTGATATTTAAAATGTCAGTTCAGGAATAGTATACAAGTCAGCTCCTTGAAGGCTTTTCAGAGAGGGGGGGTGTTAAGTGCTCTGCTCCCTTCTTTTCCTTTAAAATGCAACTCAATCTGCAGAAAAGATGGTTTCCAACTTTTCCTATAATTGACAGGATGTGAGAGCTTTAGACATAACAGAGAAAGGTTGGGGGGAAACCGCAAACACTCCACATGGCCTTTAGTTCCTGTTTACTAGCGTTGTGTTTACAGAGTGCCCTTTGATGGTCAGATAACCCAGAATCTCAGGTTTCTAGCAACCCTCCTCTCCGTCTCTGCTTCTTTGGGTCTTGGGAAGTGATTTGCATTAAACATGAGAAATGCAGAGGGGGAGGAAGATTACAGGAGTCTCACTGCTCTCCTTCCAGAGTACAAAAGTATTGCATATTACTGGTTTGAATGCAGCAAAGAAAGAAGGTTGCCAGGTCTCTCCCCCCCGCCACTGGTGGGGGTTGGGGGGGGAGCTGTGCTGGCCATGGGGGGGGGGAAGGAAGGCTCAGAGGCATCGACCTTCTGGACTGAAGAAGATCCAACCCCCCACTCTGGCCTCTCCCATAGATTCTTTATACCCCAGCCGACCACAATCAAATAAAAAGGGGGATGTAAGCTTAAAAAAAAAAAAGGATTGGTAAAAAAAGGATTGGTAGTGTGAAAGCGACGGGCTTCCTAAAGGTCTCTCATTTGCAGACCTAGACCAAGCCGAGAGCCAGTTTGGTGTGAGACCCAGTTTGGTGTAGTGGTTAAGTGCGCAGACTCTAATCTGGGAGAACCGGGTTTGATTCTCCACTCCTCCACTTGCACCTGGCTGGATGACCTTGGGCAAGCCATAGTTCTGGCACAGCTGTTCTTGAAAAAGAGCAGTTTCTGTCAGAGCTCTCTCAGCCCCACCCACCTCACAGGGTGTCTGTTGTTGGGAGGGGAAGGGAAAGGAGTTTGTAAGCCGCTCTGAGACTCCGAGTGAAGGGTGGGGTATAAATCCAATCTCTTCTTCTTCTTCTTCTGTAGTTATATGGGAGGTAAATAGAGACCCCTGCTTCTTAGATTTTTGACTTGACAGACGAGACACAGATGGAGATGAGCAACAAAGGCTTATTTAACAACAACAAAAAATAAAGTATTTAATAACGTAAGTATAATGTGTGGATAACTGAAATATATAAAGTATATATATAAAGTAAAGCTTGCTTTCAAATAAAGGAAATAACCCCTGAGGGGAGATTTGATTCGCCTTTCTCTGGACAGGGTATCATCAAGGCTACTCTTTTCTCTCACAGAGAGCACCTTACCACAGAACCTACACATATCAGTTTTATTTGTCATGCTAAAATGTCCCTAAGACAACCCCTGGACCCTAACTAAAAAGCCAAATAAAAGCCTGGATAAACTGATGCTCCTTTCCAGAGTCTCAAAATCCCTATCCCAAGTAAAAAAGGTTTCTTCGCCCTTCTTAAACTGAGGCTGGCTCCTCCCCTCCCATCCAGTGGATTTCCATGGCCTCTGATTGGCTGAGAGGCACTTGGATTTGCAGGAGGCCTAAATCACTAGGATTGGTGCAGAGCCCTGGAGGAGAGGCAGGACTTTTAAGGATGTTTGCCCAGGTAGGGGTGCCACATCCAGGTTGGGAAACTCCTAGAGATTTGGGGACAGAATCTGGGAGGACAGGGACCTCAGTGGAGTACAATGCCACCGAGTCCAAACTCCAAAGCAACCATTTTCTCCAGGAGAACTGATCTCTGTTGTCTGGAGGTCAGCTATAATCCCAGGGGATCCCCAGGCTCCACCTGGAGGCTGGCATCCCTAAGAAACTATAACAATTTCACCATCTCCATTCTGTAGCTCTTCTCACGTAACTCATTTGAGTCAGGACTTGTCAGATGTGCAAATCTTAGCCACGACCAGGCACATAAGTTTGGAGGAATGCCAAACAAGCTGTTCCACACATGTTTTGCACCCTCTAGTGGTTGATTCGATATTACATCACTTTTTGTCCAGCATATCTCCCTACCATTTTAAACTGCAGGTTTTTAAATGCAGGACATGAAGTGATATAACATTGCATCAGTCATTAGAGGGAGCAAAATACATGCAGAACAAAACCCCCCCCCCAAGCAAAAGGAATACACAAGCAAGGAAAACGAGAATACGGAAAAGCCCAGGAACTCTTGCACAGCAACTCCCTCCTCCCGCTCCCAAATGCAGAAACTCTCTCTCATAGAGGTACCATCTGTGAACATATATTATTTTTCTTGTGGAGCAAATAACAATTCCAGGAGGTTTTGCATTTTAAAAATGTGTGTGTGTGGCTTAAGCCCTATCCGACATGCCCTGGCTGTGATTATGTTCCTCACCAGTTACCTTTTTGTTTGGTAAAAAGAAAATCCCATTGGAGATTCTGGGGTCATATTTCCCCCCTGCAAGATTCCAGAAGAGTTTGCAAGGATAATGCTGGAAGGAATGTGCAATGTCACTTAACGTTAGCACCGACTTTGGAGTCTCAGTAGTTAGTTTCGGGCAGGGCTCTTTTTGTAGTAGGAACTCCTTTGCATATTAGGCGACATTTTAATCTTCCAGGAATCCAGGGCATTCAGTTGCTGACCTAAGAGCAGCAGTTCTCTTACAAAGGTATTTCAAAGGGAGATTAGAGAGACTGCTGAATTGCAACTGATCACAAAACTCAAGACAATGCAAACTACTGGACTGAACTGAGACCTAGGTTTCTTCTCTCATTACTAATGCCTGCTATTGTCATTTGGCGTCTGAAACCACTTCACTCCCCAAGATATAAGATCAGATGGATTCACATTCCAGCTATATCTGAAGAAATGAGCAGGAAAGGTCATGCCCTGCCACAAATTTTGTTAGTCATTAAGGTGCTGCTGTACTCTTGCTCCCTTCAGGTGATAAGGAATGCAAGCTGTGCTGTTGGGTTCCACCCCATTTGTTAGGAATGGAAAGGGGGAGCTGTCCAAGTACCATGGGACTCCCTCCCCCCTCTCTCTGGCATGCTCTCTCTGGCTCTCCCCCCCCCCAAGCAGAAATGTGCTTGCCCACAAAAGCTTATACCTTGAATACAACAGTTTTGGTCTTAAACACAGGAGACTCTCTCTCTCTCTCTCTCTCTCTCTCTCTCTCTCTCTCTCTCTCCTCTCTGTTTGTTCTTTTTTTTTTTC
>NW_015166016.1:0-20607 GCF_001447785.1 Gekko japonicus
CCCATCAACGTGCATTTATAGTTAGGACTTTTGGGCTGTCCTTCCTTTTGTAGTTTATCTTGGGGAATTCTTGTCGAAAGGTATGTGGTTATGAAGTGACATCAAGTCACAGCCAATTTATGGTGACTCTGTTGGGTTTTCGAGGCAAGGGACAAACAGAAGGGGTTTGCCATGGCCCAACCCTGGACTTCCTTGGTGGTCTCCCATCCAAATACTGACCAGGACTGACCCTGCTTAACTTCCAAGATCTGACGAGATTGGTCTAACAAGGACCATCCAGCTCCAGGCAGAAAGGTATAAAGAAACATTCCCTTTTTATTAACTTAAATGAACTGAATTTTGGATAACACCATCCCAAAACGTTGTGGGGACAATTTTTGCCTCGGGAGATTGCCAAAGCCAGAGATGTCAGGTAAGATTACTTAGTCATCAAGGCCAGACCTCAGTAGCTGCCATAGTTCAGGCCTTCAGGCTGATCATGAGCATACAGGCCATCCCGCCGCTTCTTTGACAGAGCTGTCCTCATTCCCCTGCGTGCCCTGTCCAGCACCTTACGTAAGACTGGAGAGTCTCGCATGACTAACGTTCAGGGACAGACATTTAGAGAGTGCATTGGCATGTAAACCAGTGTGGATCCCCCCCCCTTTGAGGTGGAACGTTTGAAAGCAACTGCAGTCAGCAATTTGTTTTAAAAGGAGATCATAGTTGGGAAACATTGAGCACTGCAGCCTTTTAGCCGAGTTTACTTTCGGTCTCATTAACGCCTCTTCCCATTGTCATTACGATTCCATATATGATCACTGAATCGGAAGGGGAAAGAGAACGATGCCTGTTTGTGATCTTATGTTCCTTTGCTAGGCTGTCAGCAGGCCCCTCCCCCTCTTTTCTTGGTAAATTATAAGGACAAAAACAGAAAAAAACAACCACGGAGAGTTTTCCTGATTAATTATGGATTAATTACGAAGCCTTATTTCATCACGGACAAGTCGGATCGGACAGGTTCCTTGCAGAAAGCAAAGCCTTGCAGAAAGTGGAGCCCTGTGGGACAGTTTCACTCCCGTGAAATGGCTCACACGCCACCTGGTGGGGAATCCCGGTACTTTGCAAGGGATTATATATATAATATATATAAAATAATTCAGTGCCTGTAAATAATTTATATGCATGTTATGTTTCAGTAAAAGATGTCTCCGATGTATTTCTTTTCCCCATTTTGTGTAGTAGGTTTTAGGCTGTGAAAAGCTAATGGCCCGAGAGGAAAAGATGCTACGATGGACACAGATAATGTGGAACATTTCGACTCCATAGCATCGAGGTGTCGCCTGTTGGCTTTGATATGCTGGCAAATTATTAAACATTAGCTAGGTGCATAGTAGTGCACATTTATGGAAAATACAGTGGCTGACTGCACTGGGGAGCATGGGTTGTGGGCAGGGATTCCTGCACGGTCGATCGGCAGCTGACCGCTGGGTCCGTCGTAGCCAACCGTGGACCTTGGAGACCGTCACGTCATCCTAGCAATTTCGTAGAGTTGTGTGAGCTGTCGGCACACAGTGGTCTCCGGAGGGCAGAAGGGCTTTACCGTGCATTTAAATGAAGAGAGTAGATCTGTGTTGGCTTTCCTCTGTATGCATGGTTCTGCTCCTTCCCTTGAAATGTAGGGGACAGTCCTTGCATGCCACAGTTCACCTGGGGATGGAGCTCACCTGGGGATGGGGATGCAGATGAATGAGTGACACACATGGATTGGGGTGGGAGGAGAAGTCCTTTCCTGGTTCCACTAACAACATTCCTGTCCTGGATCTCTTAGTGAAGAGTCCTGCAAACAATGCCAGTCTGGATCCATAGAAACCTTTGTGCGCATCTGAAGATAATTCACCTTGTGTGCTCATGGAAAGACTTCCATTTCCTCTGTAGGAAGTATTTTCTATGGGGAGGAGAATTTCTTTTTTCTGAAAATCCTCTCTCTTTTTTAGATATAGCCATTGATTCCTCCTATTCTCCATTTTAGTCCCAGTAGTAATGCATGGCTGCGAGAGTTGGACCATAAGGAAGGCCGAGTGCCGAAGAATAGACACTTTCGAATTATGGTGCTGGAGAAGACGATCGAGAGTCCCCTGGACTGCCAGGAGATCAAATCAGTGAATCCTAAAGGAAATCAACCCTGACTGTTCCCTGAAAGGCCAGATACTGAAGCCGAAGCTCAAATACTTTGGCCACCAAATGAGAAGAGAGCACTCACTGGAGAAGACCCTGATGCTGGGAAAGATGGAAGGTCAAAGAAGACGGGGACGGCAAAGGATGAGATGGTTAGACAGTGTTATCGAGGCAACGGACATGAAGCTGAGCACACTCCAGAGGACGGCAGAAGACAGGAGGGCTTGGCGTGATGTGGTCCATGGGGACATGAAGAGTCGGACTCGACTGTGCGACTGGACAACAAAGAATTCTCCATTTTCTCTTTTAAAAGTGGGATTTCTCTTTCATTTCTCCTTGATTTCTCTTTGGAGAGAAACCAATGGAACCTTTTGGAGCCTTAGTTGTTTTATGTTACACAACACAGGGAGGTGCTGTAGCAGGAGGACAGGAAGGTTTGGGAAGATATCGCCTGTCTCCGAGCTTCTACAGAGTGAAATTCTGAAATGTTGCAGAATGTTCCTTCCTGCTCTTTCTCTCTATGGATTTCTCTTTGATCAAAACAGAATTGATTTGAAACAGACTCCAAATTCCTAAAAAGAGGGAAATAAATGGATTGTCGGATTTCAGGGAGAAATTGGGCCAGGAGGAACTGAAAAGCATTTCTCTTAATCCTATGTTCCTTTAGAGCCAATGCACTTTAGTGGTTAAGAGCAGCAGGCTCTAATCTGGAGAATCAGGTTTGATTCCCCACTCCTCCACATGCAGCCAGCTGGGTGAGAATGTTCCTTCCTGCTCTTTCTCTCTATGGATTTCTCTTTGATCAAATCAGAATTGATTTGAAACAGACTCCACATTCCTAAAAAGAGGGAAAGAAATGGATTGTCGGATTTCAGGGAGAAACTAGGCCAGGAGAACTGAAAGCATTTCACTTAATCCTATGTTCCTTGAGAGCCAATGCAGTTTAGTGGTTAAGAGCAGCAGACTCTAATCTGGAGAATCAGGTTTGATTCCCCACTCCTCCGCATGCAGCCAGCTGGGTGACCGTGGGTCAGTCACAAGTTCTCTAAGAGCTGTTCTCTCAAGAGCAGCTCTCTCAGAGCTCTCTCTCAGCAGGGTGTCTGTTGTGGGGAGAGGAAGGGAAGGCGATTGGAAGGTGCTCTGAAACTTCTTCAGGTAGTGAAGAGCTGGTTATAAAAACCACCACCTCCTCCACCTCCTCCTCTTCTTCTTCATACCAAATGCCAGATCATGGGGTCAATGAACTTTGAAGCTGACAGTGGCAAAGGTGTGGCTCAGTAGTCTAACACATCTTCTACTTGCACAAAGTCCCATGTTCAGCCCTTGACAACTGCAGGTAAAGGGATCTCTGGTAGCAAGTGCTGGGGGAGACATCTCACTGTCTAAAGCCTGGCTCCCTGACCTGGATGGTTCAGGCTACCTGACTGCATCAGATCTCAAAAGCTAAGCAGGGTCGGCCCCACTTCGTACTTGGATGGGAGACCGCCAAGGAAGTCTAGGGTAGGTATGCAGAGGCAGGCAATGGCAAACCACCTCTGAATGTCTCTTGCCTTGGAAATTCCCAGGGGCTGCCATAAGTCAGCTGCAACTGGGTGGCAATTTCCACCGTGAAAGCCCTGGAAAGTCACAACCAGTCAGTAGACAATATGGAGCTAGATGGTTTTTTATCCAGTTAAAAAAAAAGAATTTCAGAGGTGTTGGAATATACGAGGTCTCCAGTGCACCTAGAATCATAGAATCATAGAGTTGGAAGGGGCCATACAGACCATCAATCCAACCCCCTGCCCAGTGCAGGACCAGCCTAAAGCAGCTCTGGCAGATATTTGTCCAGCCTCTTCTTGAAAGCTATCAGTGAAGGGGAGCCCACCACCTCCCCAGGCAGCTGATTCCACCTTTGAACCACTCTGACCATGAAAAAGATTTTCCTAATATCCAGCCGATGCCTTTCTGCATGTAACTTAAAAACGTTGCTTTGGGTTCTCTCCTCTGCTGCCAACTGGAACAGCTCCTTGCCCTCCTCCAAATGACAGCCTTTCAAATATTTAAAGAGACCCATCATGTTCTCCTCCCCCAATCTCCTCTTCTCCAAACTAAACATTCCCAAGGCCCTTAGCCTTTCCTCGCAGGGCTCAGTCTCCAGACCCCTGATCCTCCTCCTTGCTCTCTTCTGCACCCTCTTCTGCACCTACTCGAAGAAGATCTTTCACAGCAGTTAGTCAGTTACTTAGGCCTCTCTCCCTCTCGTCTGTTGTATCAGAGTTTATTTCTGCATTAATAAACCGAATCATTTCCTTTGAACAGTTGATGCTCCATTCCTCTGCATGTTTAAACTCTGCCAACAATAGGTTCCTTGAAGAAGGTCTCCAAGGGAAGTGTGTCTCAGCACACTCATAGAACACTGCTTTTCTTTTTGGATCTCAGCCAACTGGATTAGAAATTATTATGGAAGAAGGTAACTTTGTCATTACAAAGAATGAAGAACATGGTGCCTGGATAGGCAGACATAGTTTAAGAATGATAGCGTTAAATGTCTACAGTAGCACACCTTTTGTTTTTTAAAAAAAGAGCTGAAGGAAATGGTGCGTTCAGTGGTGGCGAATCAAATCGAAGAAGTTGGCTTCTTTAATTATATTTTCCACCCAAAGAGAACTTCGCTAACAACTCAGACATTATTTTATTTTTTTAATTAGATTTTGTTCTGGTCTAATGGTGACAGAGGCAATTAAGCAGACGTTTGCAGAGGTGGAGAGGAAGCAACTTTGACCAGGCCGATTTCAGTGCGGCGGCTACTTGAGTAGAACTCTCCTCAGCTTAATAAACTGCCTAGTTGGAAACTTCTTTGAAATGCACCATCGAGAAAGACTTCAAATATTGATTTTGTTTTTTAATTAGTGAAAGCATTCATTTTTTTTTTTTTGGAGAGGTTTGGCAGAAATGACACTTTGTAAGTACCATGGCAACTTACATCGTGAGTTTCTCCATACACGGTATGGAGTGAGCCCCACTGAATAGACCTCCATAGAAATCTGAGTAGGCCTATTTACAATAGTACTGACAGTATTCTAAATTGCTGTACTGAAAAAATTTTCGCTTTAAATGCCAAAGGAGATACTCAGTTGAATTCTCATGGGGTTTCCCCGATTTCTAGCACATGGAAGTACTGTAGACTTTATTGGCATAAGGATGGGTGGGCATGTTTAAATTACAGTTGCCAACTTTGAATCTGGAAATACCTGGAATTTGAGGGTGAAGCTTAGGAGACTGGGGTTTAGGGAAAAGAAGGACCTTGGAAGGGGAGGAGGAGAAGAGGAAGGAGGAGGAGGAGGAGGAGGGGGGGGAGATTGGATTTATACCCTGCCATTCACTACCTAGAGTCTCAAAGTGGCTTACAATCTCCTTTCCACAACAGACACCCTGTGAGGTAGGTGGGGCTGACAGAGCTCTCTCGAGAACTGCTCTTGAGAAAACAGCTCCCAAAGAACTTATGACTGACCCAAGGTCACACCAGCAGCTGCATGTAGAGGAGTGGGGAACCTGGTTCTCCCAGATTAGAGTCCGCACTCCTAACCACTACACCAAACTGACTCTCACCCGGGGGCTGTGGCTCAGTGGTAGAGTGTCTACTTGGCATGCAGAAGGTCCCAGGTTCAACCCCTGGTTTCTCCAGTTAAAAGATCTGCCTGTAGGTGATGTGAAAAGCCTCTACCTGAGACATTGGAGAGCTGCTGCCAGTCTAAGTAGGCAATCCTGACCTTGATACACCAAGGGTCTGATTCAGTATGAGGCAGCTTCACGTGCTCATGTAAGGTCCACGCAGCCCACCTTCAAAAGCAGCCATTTACCCCAAGAGAAATTGAGTGAATATTTTAAATAAGTAAATCAATAATAAATAAGCAATTGATGGACTCTGGAGATCAGTTGTAATTCTGGGAGCTCTCCAGCCCTCACTTGGAGGTTGGTCATGCCCAGGACTATTTTTGGGCAGGAACGCACAGGAACGAAGTTCCAGCTGGCTCCCAAGTTGGCCACGCCCAGCAGGGACTCATTAGCATAATAGGCCACACCCAACAGCAGAAACTCATTAGGATTGGCTACATTAGGGGGTGTGTGGCCTAACGTGCAAAGGAGTTCCTGCTACAAAAAAAAGCCCTGGGTTTGGACAACAAACAAGGTAAACAGAATAAGAAGCAAAAGGTGGGTGTGGCTGGATGAGCACACTTCTGGTAACACAGGGGTGTGGCCTCATATGCTAATGACCTGTGCTGTCAGGGGTGTGGCCTAATATGCTAATACGTTCCTGCTGTTGGGTGTGGCCAGTTATGCTAATGAGTTCCTGCTGGGCTTTTTCTACAAAAAAAGCCCTTGTCACGCCTCTTGCTGTCATGTAACTGTGACATCAGATGCTCCCACCATAGTGCGTTCCATGCTGCCACCTTTAAAGGTGGATCCTGGGTTTAGAAACACTGAAGACTATTGCTCTAGGTAAGGGTCTCTAGTCCCCGGACATTTGTTGCTACCATCTGTCCCTCTTTAAGGTGACTCCAAGCTTCTTTGTTATCTTGGCTTTCGATTCTATATATGCAGATAATTCAGTAGTGATCACAGAGACTGAGAAGTTGGAGAGGAGGAAAGACTCATAGAATCATAGAGTTGGAAGGGACCTCCAGGGTCATCTCGTCCAACCCAACTCAAGTGCTTAGTTTCTAAAACAAGAGGCGATGGGGATCAAGCTCACTTGAAGCCACATTCCATCATTATCCAGGGCTCTTTTTGTAGAAAAAGCCCAGCAGGAAATCATTCGCATAATAGGCAACACCCAACAGCATAAACTCATTAGCATATTAGGCCACACCCCCGACAGCACAGCTCATTAGCATATTAGGCCACACCCCCGTGTTACCAGAAGTGTGCTCATCCAGCCACACCCACCTTTTGCTTGTTATTCTGTTTACCTTGTTTGTTGTCAAAACCCAGGGCTTTTTTTGTAGCAGGAACTCCTTTGCATGTTAGGCCACACACCCCTAATGTAGCCAATCCTAATGAGTTTCTGCTGTTGGGTGTGGCCTATTATGCTAATGAGTTCCTGCTGGGCATGGCCAGCTTCGGAGCCAGCCGGAACTCCGTTCCTGTGCGTTCCTGCCCAAAATCACTAACCCCCTCCCCCCAGATATGTATGACACAGTTTATACATATCGAACGGCACCTCTTCCTTCATTGAATTTCATAGATTTAGGGTTCCTGGTAAGAGCCCATTAAGAACAAAATGAGAGTCCTCTGTCAACCTCACGTATTTAAGGTTCCTAGTAAGCAGTGTTCCCTCTAAGCTGAGTTAGTGTGAGCTAGCTCACCGTTTCTTGGCCTCCAGCTCACACATTTTTGTCTCAGCTCAGGAAGGCGGGCTCCAGAACAAACTAATTGATGCAGCAGCCAAATCGCTCACTCACAGCTTTAATGCCAGGAGCTCACAAAGTAGAATTTTTGCTCACAGGACTCCACAGCTTAGAGGGAGCATTGCTCGTAAGAGCTGGTTAAGAACCAAGTAAGCGGCTTCTGGCGGTCTTCGTCAAGGGATAGGGTGCAAGACATTGTAAGTGGGTCTATGACAAGAAGAACAGTGTCTCTCTCTTCTTGCAGTGTCGAATTCAACAAAGCATCTGAATTCACTTGTAACTTGAGGTCTTAGAGAAATATCCCTTCCTCCCTGCCATGGAGCAAATGTCGCTAAAAACAAATCACGAGGAGGAAGGAGAACAGCACAGGAGTGAACGGAGCAGCAGCCAAGCAGGGCAGCAAGGCGAGGCAAGGGGCGGGGCGGCAGGCAGGCCAGTGCAGCAGTTCCTTTAAGGGGTTCTCTAGGCAACTGCCTAACCTGCCTCTATGGATGGTCCAGCCCTGCACGCTACAAGGGCTAGAGTCACATGGATATGGGAAGTGGCCTTGAACTGGGTCTCCTGAGCTAGAGAAGGACTCACGTGTGCAAATCTCTTTCAGGAAGTGGTTCCTCCCTCCAGATCAAGCAGCAGGGGCTGTCTGTGAAGACTCCTTAGAAAATCGGTGGTAGCACTGACCAGCTTTTTGTTACGTTACGTTATTTATTTATTTGGATTTGTTCCACCCTCCCTGCAAGCGGGCTCAGAGCGGATCACATCATAAATAGATAAAAACATAAACTGATAAACATAACAAATATTTAAAACAACTAAGACCCCAGTCACACGGGCCAGATAACGCGGGGGGGAGGCGTGGCTGTTCACCCCAGAGAAAAATAAAGCATGGTAGCCTGATCACACGGTCCCCCGAGTCTCCGTGCTTCGGCTGTTAGCTGGCGATCACACGGCATTGCTGCAGCGTGGCAAAGAAGTGGCACGGCGCAATCACACCAGCATTTTGTGTTTGTGTGCATGCGCAGTTCCACGGAGCAGCACTGCTTTCAGTTTCGTGTTTGTGTGCATGCGCTCACGAAAAACATCCGGTTTGCGACAGGACGTGGACGGGCGCCGGATGCCAAGGGATACTAGCGCTCCCACGATCAGATGCCCGCCTGTTTCACGCGTTTCCCGGATACTAGTGCACTTTCCTTGGTACTTTTAAACTCCACATCTTCAGCGGGATGCCATGGGTTGGCCACGGGTGTGCTACGCTTCCCAGATGTTGCGGTGTGATCGCGCCTCGAAAATCTGCCCGACATTTGTGCCTTTCACGTGGCAAATTCTCTGTGTGACCGGGGCCTAAGTAACACAGTTTAAAATGGCTTTGTATAAACACAAACTGCGGTGGCTCAAGTGGTTAAGACGCTGAACTGCAGGCTGTGGAAGGTCAGTAGTTCAGCAGTTCGAGACCCGAGTGTGCCACAAGACGGAGTGAGCTCCCGTCTCTACTTCCAGCTCCTACCAACCTAGCAGTTCGAAAGCAAGAAATTGCAAGTAGATAAATAGGTACCACTTCAGTGGGAAGGTAACAGCGTTCTGTGCGCCTTGGTGCTTAGTCATGCCGGCCACATGACCACAGAAATGTCTTCGGACAGCGCTGGCTCTTCAGCTTTGAAACAGAGATGAGCACCGCAACCCTAGAGTCGGACTTGACTGGCTTTCGAGCAAGGGAACCTTTACCTTTTTATAAACACAAACACCATTTCAGCTGGAGTGGTTGGGTCCAGAGGTCTTCTTAATCCAGGCCGAATAATGATGACAGACTTTGGTGAGGGAGGCCGACTTCATTGGATTCCCTAGTCCTCAACCAAAGGCCTGGTGGAACAGCTCCATCTTACAAGCCTTGCTGAATGATAGTAAGTCTTGCAGGGCCCTGATCTCCAACAGGATCTTGTTCCATCAGACCGGGGGGGGGGGGGGGGGCCCGGGCCGTCGTGAGATGGACTACCAGCAGATGCCGATCCATTGAGCTCAAGGCTCTCCAGGGCACATATGGGGAGAGGCAGTCCTGCATCTTGGGAGAATTTCAACAGGCAAGGGATTCCGTTGTTTTGCCTGGCTTATGAGTATGATTATTTCATTTTTGATAGGGTTTCATACACAGTTGGAGCAGGGGCAATGTGTCCTTGAACACACCACAAGGCCAGCCCAACTTGACACATTACATGTGTACTCTTAAGAGGTTTGATGGATACCTCTAGTTATGTGACGTGTGAATGCACAAAGTGTACCACTTAAGTACACTCACCAGAGAACAACAGTTGTCTTCCTTTCCCTTTTCAGGATACTCTTGGTAGCAAATCCAGATTCATGCCTCTGTGTAATGGTGAAATGACTCTAGACTCCTCCATAGATTTATCTGAACCAAGTTCATCCATGGGTTTCCCTATAAAACTCATGCCGGGGTCATTTTGATAGGTGTGAGATAAAATGTGGTCCGCTGGTGGACCACCAGCCAATTTCTGCTAGACAATTTGGTACCTCCTGCTGCTGGCAGTTTTGCAAAGTATGCTGGCCTAGGTGGACCTTGTTTTGATTTGGCATGGCTCTTGTTATATTGGTAAGCAAGAGAGCGTATTCAAGGTCTTTTAATACAGTGCTCACAGTTAAGGAATTCTATGCACTTTTGCATTACAGATTTAAAACACACCACTAGATTGGGTTGCAACTCCTGGCAACCAGTGGGGATTAGGGAGGCTTGCTTGAAGGAAGAGAAAGGCCCAAACCTCATTGCTGGTGTCACACAGGAAGTGACATCAACAGATCAGTGACGTCCAGGCGATGCTGTTAAATTTGGGCAAAAAAATTCTGTGGTAAAACCAGCTTCTACCATAGAGTTTTTGCCCAAATACCAGGATGTTGCCTATATGTCGCTGGTGTGATGATGTTACTTCCTGCATGATGCCGACAATGAGGCCTGGGCCTTTCTCTTTCTCCAGGTTAGCTCCCCACCCCCGTCGGCTGCTGCATGGCAGTTTGGGAGCAGGTCCTGGCAGTGGGTCCCCCTGCCTCCACCAGGGGGTCTGGCAAGCCTACCACTTGACCAAGAAGATTCTAAAAAACCTGAAGAGTAGACCTTGTAAGGCTGAAGGCCACTCATCCCTCCCTTATGCTACATGGGCGCAAGGTATGTCGCTGTAGGTCCTGATATGCAAACGAGCAATCCGTTTAAGTGTCTTTGCTGAAATGCAGCTGATAAAACACAGCATATTGTCGAGCCATAAAAGGCTGATCTCCACATTCCAGTGCCAAATAAGCCATCTTGCTGATTACTTGGCTGTAAGGTTGTGCTAAGTATGGGTGCATCGTTCTGTTCCTGGCAAGTGGTCAGCACTGAATGTGTAGAATCTAAAGTATCGCCGTGTTAAACAATATGCTGGTGGGCATTTTAAGGGGCCCTAGAAGGGGAAAGTAAATCTTAATATACGATCCACCCTCTTAAGCGTACTGTGTAGCACAAGGAGCTGAGCAAAAATGTAAGGCAGGCTGATAAAGCTATCTTATCCCACAGCAAAGAGCTCCCGAATACTGAAACCCCACAAGAAGGAGAGACAGTTCAACTATCGGACACAGTCCACTAAGTGCCACTAAAGAACGCAAGGCAGGGAGCATGACATCTCTGACGAGGGTAGACTATGAGGGATCACAGGGTAAGTGGTACAGCCAAACAGAAAACCTTGCGATAAAACGACTCTACACCAGTTTGGCGTAGTGGTTAAGAGCGGCGGACTCTAATCTGGAGAACTGGATTTAGTTCCCCACTCCTCCACATGCAGCTGTAGGGTGACTTTAGGGACCACCTCTTCACATATACACCTTGAAGACTGTTACGCCCGAAAGATCAACATCTCTTGGTGGTCCCTGGCCTGAAGGACCCCCCGTCTTGCTTCAACTAGGGTCAGGGCTTTCTCTGTCCTGGCCCCAGCCTGGTGGAACATGGTCACTATTGAGACCAGGGCCCTGCAGGATCTCCTTCAATTCCGCAGGGCCTGCAAGATGGAGCTCTTCCACCAGGCCTTTGGTTGAGGCAGTGGGTGCCCATTAATGGCCTCCCTGAGGTTGCTGTCACCCATCTGTCACCTGTCTACTCACCACCGACAACTGACCTTTAACTCATTGTACCACCGGGCCAGAACTTTATAGCCAACTGACGCTGTTCCAAGCAGTACCCATTGCTTTGATTGTTATAATGTTTTATCGTGTTTTAATGTCTAGTGTTTTAAAACTGAAATTGTATTTATTCTAATGATGTTACCTGCCCCGAGCCTGCCAGTGGGATAGGCAGGATATAAATGCAAATAATGAATGAATGAATAAATAAATAGTCAACGTTCTCTGAGATATTTTGATGTTCACTGCCTTGGGGACCCTGTTTGGACGGAAAGGTACCCTGGAAACATTTTAAATATATAGAGTACTAGATGTTAAGGAAGGAGCTGCGGTGGCTCAAGTGGTTAAGACGCTGAACTGCAGGCTGTGGATGGTCAGTAGTTCAGCAGTTCGAGACCCAAGTGTGCCACATGACGCAGTGAGCTCCCGTCTCTAGTTCCAGCTCCTTCCAACCTAGCAGTTTGAAAGCAAGAAATTGCAAGTAGATAAATAGGTACCACTTCGGTGGGAAGGTAACAGCATTCCCTGCGCCTTGGTGTTTAGTCATGCCGGCCACATTACCACGGAAACATCTTCGGACAGCGCTGGCTCTTCGGCTTGGAAACGGAGATGAGCACTGCAACCCTAGAGTCAGACTCGACTGGCTTTCGAGCAAGGGAACCTTTACCTTTTTAGATGTTAAGGAGAACATTTAGTCTAGCCTTACTGTTGTCATGCTTTGGAGGAGCATTTAGGTATGCAGCTAATACAGCTGCTGTCTGAAGTATTAGATGGGCGATGAGCCATAAGGCATCAAATGCTTGAAGAAAGGGAGGGAGAAGAGACAAAGATAAGTCTTCTCCACTGGACCAGCCTCCTTCCTCATGCTGCCTCTGGCAAACTCTGACAGGCTAATGCTTCAAAAAGGGGAGAAGTCACATGTACTCAGATGGATCATAGTTCCCAAACTGTTTCCCATCTGGCGAAGTCCTGGCCTTCCAGTGCTTGAGAAGGAGGAAGAGCTGATAGTAAGGTCAGTCTTCTCAGCTGGAGCAGAGTTCCCATTCTCCTCCCCTCTGCAGTCATCTTAAAGAATATATTGGACCAGTTTACTGCATGATGCATTGTTTTCGCCAAGACTTCTTCCTCACAAGTCGCCTTTCTATTTCCCGGGGACTTTTTGGTGAGGGTAAGCATCCAGACATGGAACACCTATGCCATTGCCTTGGGAAGTCTCACGTTCAAAGGCCCTCCAAGACTTTAGAGGACTGGAAACTTTAATGTGTTTACACTGGCCGTGATCCAAATGGATCACAAGGGTGTGGCATACTTCAGGCATTATCTGCAACAAGGGAACACCCACAGGATTTATTTGCTTCATTTGTACCCTGTCTTCAGGCCCGTAGCCACAGTGGGGCATCTTAGGGCCAAGCCCCACAACTTACTGCCAAGGCCCCCTGACTTCCCATCCAGCCCAGACCACTTGACTTCCAATTTTTAATATGTGGCACTCCTTTGGGGGGGGGTGCCCCCTGACTTATTTAAAGGCCCCCAAATTGGAAAAAAAACCTTGGCTACAGGCCTGCCCGTCTTTCTTCCCAATGAGGACCCAAAGCAGCTTACATAGATTTCTTCTACTCCCTTTGATCCACACAACACTGGGAGGTAGGGTAGACTGAGAGTGTGTGACTGGTCAAAGGTCACCCAGCAAGCTTTCATGACAAGAGCAGGGATCCAAACCTCAGTCTCCCAGATCCTAATCTGATGCTCAAACCACTACCACATTGGTAGCAAGCATGCCACAGTGGTGGTACATATGAATGGGCTTATGTGCAAGCAGAGGAAAGGATGGACGGTGCCATCCTCAGCAGAGTTGCGCCCTTCCAAGAACGTTGACTTTCATGGACTTACCGTTAGAATACACAAGATCTGCTGTGCGCATGAAGCAACAAGGATAAGAAGAATATCCTACAGGGGTCTCTGGAGGGGTTAAGTAGCCAGCGTATGTCAGATTAAGGACATCCTGGTATTTTCCAAATGGTTCCCCTCCTCCTGCTGCCTGATTGGCTCATTGGAGACTTCCTCCTCTTCCCATCCAAGAACGTTGACTTTCATGGACTTACCGTTAGAATACACAAGATCTGCTGTGCACATGAAGCAACAAGGATAAGAAGACTATCCTACAGGGGTCTCCAGAGGGGTTAAGTTGCTAGCGTATGTCAGATTAAGAATATCCTGGTATTTTCCAAATGATTCCCCTTCTCCCGCCTCCTGATTGGCTCATTGGAGACTTCCTCCTCTTCTCAGTCCTCTTCCTCCCTGCTTGCCTGTTACACAGTTGGATGGTTCAATGGTTAGACCCTTCACTCTCCTCTCCTCTTTGCACAGTTGTTTCTCTTCTAAATAAAATGGTTTATTCTTTCTAAAGCTTGAGCGCCACTCCTTTTTTGCATATTTAAAACTCTGCCAACACTTAAAAGGGTATAAGTACGGTTAGGATGGCACGTATACTAGGGAGATGTCCATCATGTCTGGCCTAGGGCATCTTAGACTATTAACTGGGTGGTATCTTCTCTCCATCTTATAAACTTCTAATTGGTAACCAGCAAACTCAAAGTAAGAACATAAAATATAACTGCAGTGAAATTCAACCCTAGCTGTCTGCTTTGTTTTTTAAAAAATTTCCTAAAGGGATGTTGAAGACTCTGTTTCTCTCGTTTGGATGGGTGCTTCCCTTTTTTGACAACAATAATTCATAACCTCAATATTTGACACTTTTATTACAGCATGAGATGAAACAGAAGAGAAATAACTCATTAGCTCTTCTTAATTCTCTCTGCGTTTCAAAGCAAACCTTTGGGTATATTTCTCGAAACAGACGGAGTCCTTTAAAAACATATTTAAAATTCAACATATTGGGTAGTTAGACTTCCAGAAACACTAACAGGAAATCTCAGGGTTATTCTTTTTTTCTTTTCTTTTTTTTTATAAGAGCCATTTGGATATTTATAGATTTTTTGACACCACCTATCAAACTGATGATTTTCTGGTTGGTTGTGCAGAAATTGCAAATCTGAACGATTGCAGCTTCACACAACGTTAATTATTTCATATCAGATGTTGAAAGCAATCGCCCCAGCCGCACATTCTTCACTAGGTCTTTGCAGCTCTGTTAGGTCCAACTGACCTCAGATGCCAATCAATTGGACTTAATTACTTACCGGGCATGTAAGTTGTAACTATTCTTGGAAGAACTATGGAAAAACCCAATGGAGCACTATGAGGGGAAAACCACTTCAAGCTAAAACTGAGTCTATATCAGTTGATTCCCCCTCCCCCCTGAATCTTGGTGAACATGCTGAGACTTCTAGATCCTAGACATCCATTCTAAAGGTGGTATCTTCCCCAGCACAAGACAGCTTCTCTTGCTGCAACCCCCCCCTGAGAGAACCGGGTTTGATTCCCCGCCAGTGTTCCCTCTAAGCTGAGTTAGTGTGAGCTAGCTCGCAGTTTTTTAGCCTCTGGCTCACACATTTTTGTCTTAGCTCAGGAAGAATGGCTCCAGAATAAACTACTTTATTCAGTAGCTAAATCACCTGCTCATAACTTAAATGCCAGTAGCTTACAAAGCAGAATTTTTGCTCACAGGGCTCCATAGGTTAGAGGTAGCATTGTTTCCCACTCCTCCACATGCAGCTGCTGGTGTGACCTTGGGTCAGTCATACGTTCTTTAAGAGCTGTTCTCTTAAGGGCAGTTCTCGAGTCAGCTCTCTCAGCCCCACTTCCTTCACAGGGTGTCCGTTGTGGGGAGGGGAAGGGAAAGGAGATTGTAAGCCACTCTGTGACTCCTTTGGGTAGTGAAGGGCAGGGTATAAATCCAACCTCCTCCTCCTTCTTCAAAATCGATAATTACTCCTATCCACAAAAAAGGATAGGAATACTTCCTGATATATTTACTTCCTGATAACTATAGACCGATTAGTCTATCCTTGTAGGTAAATTATTCACTTCCTATCTGCTTATTAAATTATGGTCTTGGTTGTCAGACAATCATATTCTTCTGACATCTTGCCCATTTCTGAATCCGCATCCTTTCCGTAGACTCTCAAAGGGGTCAAATAAAATAGACCACTACCCTCAAAATCCCTTCACCAAGAAGTCTCCCTCATCTGAGCATTGATTGGGTTCAGTTTTGGCAGCCAAGATGGGTCTCTGGACAAAACTTCCTTCTGGAACTCCGTTCATTCTTCCTGCACCCAACCTAAGCATCATATGAAGAAGACAAAGAGATTGAATTTATACCCTGCCCTTCACTCGGAGTCTCATAGTGGCTTACAATCTCCTTTCCCCTCCCCTCTCCTCCCCACAACAGACACCCTGTGAGGTAGGTGGGGCTGAGAGAGTTCTTTGAGAACTGCTCTTGAGAGAACAACTCTGAGAGAACTGTGGTTTGCCCAAGGTCACCCAGCAGCTGCATGTGAAGGAATGGGGAATCAAACCCGGTTCTCCCAGATTAGAGTCCACAGGGGCCCATGGCGTTAGTAGGGCTACTGTAACTTTGCCCTCTTAGTCCTCCCCTCTGCAACCCTGACAACATTACCACTCATCCTCCTTCCCTATCTCCTTAGAAATGTACCTGATGAACATCCATACCCAACAGACCAACAAACGTCTGCCATGGTTTCCCCATTGCCTTCTCTGGTGGCAGCCACTGTAAGATGAGAACATCTATAACAATGCAGTCCTATGAAGATTTACTCGATTCTAAGCCATTCTAAGTCGTGGTAGTAATGACAGACTTCACGTTCCTGGGATCCCAGATCACCACAGACTGTGACAGCAGCCATGAAATTAAAAGATGCCTGCTCCTTGGGAGGAAAGCGATGGCGAACCTAAACAGCATGATAAAAAATAGAGACATCACCCTACCAACAAAAGTCCGCATGGTCAAAGCACTAGTATTCCCAGTAGTCATGTATGGCTGCGAGAGTTGGACTATGACTGCCATCTTGAGAAGAAGAAAAGATTCCCTGCTGCTGCCACTCTCCGGCAATTAACCATGCCTCAGCTTTGGAAAGTTTCAATTACAGCTAATAGTCTCTTGACAGATCTCACCTGGGACTGATGATGTTCTGCCCTTGACAAATGGAGGTCTACTTGATAGATACTTTTCTGATTGAGATAATGTTCTATGGATGTCCGTGCAGCTGGTAAAATCAAGGAGAGGAAAGGTACAAGGACGCCCCTGGGCGGGGGAGATTTCCCTCAATTCTATTTGATAACCATAGGGTATATTCACACCCACTTTCTAGAGGAGCAGTAATTTACTCCTACATGAAGAAGAAGAAGAAGAAGAAGAAGAAGAAGAAGAAGAGTTGGTTTTATACCCTGCCCTTCACTACCCAAAGGAGTCCCTCCCTCTACCCCACAACAGACGCCCTGTGAGGTAGGTGGGGCCGAGAGAACTCTGAGAGAACTGCTCTTGTGAGAACAGCTCTGAGAGAACTGTGGTTGACCCAAGGTCACCCAGCTGGCTGCATGTGGAGGAGTGGGGAAGCAAACCCGGCTCTCCCAGATTAGAGTCCGCCGCTCTTAACTACTACACCACTACACATCTGGTTGTCATGAAATGCAGCAATAAATCACTTACCCATACTACGGCATCAGGGTGTGGGGGTGGAAGGGTAAACGACTGTGTGTGCGCATAATGTGCCATCAAGTCATGTTTTCCCTTGCTGCAAATCCACCCCCCCACTTCCAGTGGTGGTGGAAAGAGCCGTCAAGTGACAGCTGACTTAAGGCAACCCTTTTCAAAGCAAGGGAGGAACAGAGGTGGTTTGTCGTTGCCTGCCTCTGTGTAGCAGCCTTGGACTTCCTTGGTGACCTCCCATCCAACTACAGGGCTCGTTTCGTAGAAAAAGAGGTGCAGGAGCTCATTTGCATAACTCATTAGCATAACTCATTTGCATAGGCCACGCCCCCTGATGTCACCAGAAGTGTGTCAGAAGGCAACACCCACTGCTCAGGATCCACTGGACTGTTTTGGATTGCTAGCTATTGGGGGGGCGGGGCGGACATGCAGATCTGCTCTTGCAGAGGAGGGAGAGCTTGTACCTGAATAAAACATGGTCTTAAAGGTGCCACTGGACTGTTTTGGATTGCTAACTGGGGTGGGTGGGTGGAATGCACAGATCTGCCCTCCCATAGATCTGCGCAGAGAGAGAGAGAGAAAGAGAGAGAGACGGAGAGAGAGAGGGAGAGAGGGAGAGAAAGAGAGAGAGACGGAGAGAGAGAGGGAGAGAGGGAGAGAAAGAGAGAGAGACGGAGAGAGAGAGGGAGAGAGGGAGAGAAAGAGAGAGAGACGGAGAGAGAGAGGGAGAGAGGGAGAGAAGGAGCAGGGGGTGGGGCTTCTTGCATGTGCCCGCCCCCTGGGCTCTTTGCTGCCAGAGCTCCGCTCCTGTGCACTCCTGCAGGAAATGACCCCTGCTACTAACCAAGGCTGTCCCTGCTTAGCTTCCAAGATCTGAGGAGACCAGGCTAGCTGGGGCCATCCAGGCCAGGGCAAAATACAATTGCTCTCTTTTGTTTATATCTAGGCTAAGAGCCAGAGTACCTAGTATTGATGCTAAGCAGACCCCTAGAATTGGAACAGGTATTCTAGGACATTGTCCTGACCTGGATGGCCCAGGCTAGACTGATCTTACCAGGTCAGTCAATTTGATAGCACTTTCTGCCCCTTATAGACAAGCACGTCCACCCCCACCCTCGCTCAGTGCAGGAAATTCCAAGTTAGACCATTCTTAAGGGATGACTGTCCAGCCTCTTCTTGAAGACCTCCGGCAAGGGAAAGCCCGCCCCATCCCTTGCTGAGCTGCCCTTTCCATTAGTAGGGTAGAATCATTACTTCTGGTGACGTGGATAGTTCTGCCACTGCCAATGAAGCCTAAAATCTCATTAGCCTGGTTTGCAGCCACATCGCATTGCTGACTCATGTTCCGCTTGTCAACTGCAGCCTCAAGATCCTTTTTACAGGTGCTATTGCCAAACAAGGTTATCTCCTACCCTAGACCAGTGTGTTTGATCCTTCCTTCCTTCCTTCCTTCCTTCCTTCCTTCCTTCCTTCCTTCCTTCCTTCCTTCCTTCCTTCCTTCCTTCCTTCTGGACAAAAGTCCACAATGAAATGCAAAAAATACTGAAATGTTCTTTTAAAAAAGCACCGGAAATTCTGCTTTTGGGACTCAAAATGGAAGAAGTCAATACGACTAAAAAAACTTTACTCTGGTACCTGATAGTGACAGCGAGAATGATTTATGCTCAGTTTTGGAAGACGGAAAAGGTACCAGAGGTTGAAGAATGGATACAAAAAGTTCTGTTCATGGCACAAATGGATAAGATTACAAAAAAACTGAATAACAAAGAAGACGATGAGTTTTTTGGAGAATGGAATGATTTTAAAATTTATCTGGAAAAGAACTGGGATGTGAAACAAAACTTAATATGTTTAGATCAATATTAAGTCAAACGATGTTATCTTTAGATTGTAATGATGAAAAACTGATATTGTTGATGATATGAAGTAATTTGGAGCAGGGGTGGAAGCATTGTGGGAAGCCATTGGAGGGAGGGGAGGAACTGGGAATGGGGTAGACAATTGATAGAATGAAATGTTTTATACGTTGTATTCCTGAGAAAATAAAATTTGTTTACCAAAAAAAAAAAGACCGTTCTGAGAGATTAGGTAGAGACTTCTGGAGTGGCCTGCCAGGTTGCACACTGCAGCCGGAACCTCCTGCCCTTGCTGCTCCGGCCTCCACTCAGTGGCAGGGTGGGGGCAAAACGAGGTAGGGGGAGACAGGGGGCATGGAACACAGTGGCATCAGTGACATCACTTTTGGGTGAATGATGTCACAGCATCCTACAGATCTCAGTGGTACTTCCCCGAGAGCAGATGTCCCCAATGTGGTGCCCGCCAACACCTCTCCTGTCACGTACCAAGTGTTTTTAGAAAGTGGGTGGGGGGAGGTGAGGTTTTGCCCAGGAGGGCTTCTGATTGGCTATCAGAGATCTGATTGCCTGTGCAGACTTTAAACAAAAAAATTCTTCAGCAGCGGCAGCTGACTCACTGCAAGGCTCCTTTATGTCTCATTGAATTTGGGTTTCACTCCAACTTTGTAAACCACTTTGAGGCTCCGGTCACGTACATTTTCACACAGACTAAATAGCGCACTTTCAGGGCACTTTGCAACTGGATTTCTCTGGGTGAAATGGGCAAAACCCACTTGCAAACAGTCGCTGAAGTGGATTGAAATGGCATTGTTTCGCATGTGTGGAAGTGCCCACGCTAAATAATCCACTTTCGATCTGCTTTCAGGGCACTTTCCCACTGGGTTTTAGCCTGTGAACTGCCAAGATCCAGTTGGAAAGTGCATTGAAAGTGGATTGGAAATGGATTATTTAGCAAGTGGGACCGCAGCCTGAATCAAGCAAAAAGCAGGATATTCAAGTTTATATAAATAAATACAATCCTGCCATTGAAGGGTTAAGGCATGACCAGCAGGTGCACCTAGGGATGCTCATGGATGCTCCAGTGAAAAGCCATCATTGAGGAAGGGTGTATAGATGCTGCTGCTGCTGTTTGTTACATTAAGGAGCTTGTTACATCAAGGAGCTCAACTTAAGGTGGCACAGATGGTCCTTCCCTCCACCCTGTTCCCACAGCAATCCAGTGAACATAACTAGGCTCAGGTCCCCTAGAAAACATTGTGGCAGAAGGGGATTAGGACCCAGGTCTCCCCACTCGTAGCCCAGTTCTCTAACCATGACATGATAAGGTCGCATTACTCAACTGTTGTATGTCCACAAGGATGAAATCTTCCCAAATGTGTGCACTGCCTCTTTAAGAAGCCCGGGGGAAACAGCAGGGGGAATGCCG
>NW_015166016.1:20839-36124 GCF_001447785.1 Gekko japonicus
GAATGCCGAACTGTTGTGGGAAAGGAAGAGGCCAAGGACATCAGTCCTCCCTGCTAAGCACGCTCTGTTGTAAGTCAGCAGGCTCAGTAGCAATCAGACGTCATGTCCAACATGTCCAACATGTGGCTCTTCTTGTTGCTAGAAAGCAGGATATTCAAGTGCTAGAAAGATCAAGATGGAGCTGTGGGAGTATGTCTAGCAGTGAACTAACGTGAGAAGATCCAAGCCAGAGGACCAAAGAGAGAAGAGCTTGTTCTAAGGCGCTGGGAGAGCAGGTGCCTCAAAAGGTATTCTGGACATCAGACCCAAGCACTTGATTCTCCCTGCTGCTCTCCAAGTATGGTAAAAGAGGGGCCTGTTGGCTTGCTCTTTGGCGCCTCCATGGCCAGAGGGTGGAATTGCAGCTACCAGATCAATTAGGGTTCCCGACCTCCAGATGGTGGCTGGAGATCTCCTGGGATTACAACTGATCTCCAGGCAACAGCGATCATGCCACCTGGAGAAAATAGCCATTTTGGAAGGTGGGTTCTATGGCATTATATTCCACTGGAGTTCTTCCCCCAAAAACAACAACAACAACAAAACCTGCGCTCCTCAGGCTCCACTCCCCAAATCTGCAGGTATTTCCCAACCCAGACCTGGCACCCCTACTCAACAGAAGCATCTAATGGAATTCACCTGCTCCTAGATAGCCTCTGAGCCTGGCCTGGCTCCTCAATTTGAGCAATTTATTGGTTGGATAAAGACTGAGCGGATCACAAGCGATCCATCCCCGTTTACCAGCCTATGAGCTCAATGGCTGTCAGTTTGACTGTTTGCCTAGGCTGTGTCTTCTTCACTTCAAGCTACCACCCCTGAGTCAACTCTTCTGGACCTTCTCAAAGTCCCTTCTTTTTGGGCTACCCCCAAGTTGGGTGCTTTCTGCCAATGCCGTGCTCAACCAAATCAACTGCTAAAGGTCAGGCAGGTAGTTTTGCAAAATCCCTGGATTAATCCTGCAAACCTTGAGTTCAGCAGACATTTTCCCGGTGGATGACAAATGGGAGCGAGCTGGGAACTGGCTCGACGGCATACAAACACTGACCAAGCCCGAAGCAGTTCATTATTCAAGGGTTCCCACACATTTCATACAGTGGGCCCTGACTCTCCGTGTCAATGAGAAATTACCCAAATGAGCCGATTATGCTCTCGTTGTGCACATGAGTCATAGACTTTACTCAAGGCCATAATGAGCATGGAAAGAACATTAACACGCATGCTTAATTATGCTATTGTTCTTCCCTGTTTGCCCAAGGCCAAAGCAGGAAGAATAACCGGGAAGAGGCACTCACCCATCACAGTGGTGAAACGGAGTGAAAGAACAAATGTGGGAAAGGTGGGAAAGTCCTGCTGTAGCACTTCAGCCAGGCCAAGCCAGGTACAGAAGGAATGAGATGCGCGCCTTGCCTATGTTTAAATTCGTGGGAGATTTTCTGTTTCAGTAAGGTAAAAGTAAAGGTTCCCTTGCTCGAAAGCCAGTCGAATCCGACTCTAGGGTTGCGGTGCTCATCTCCGTTTCCAAGCCGAAGAGCCAGCGCTGTCCGAAGACGTTTCCGTGGTCATGTGGCCGGCATGACTAAACACCAAGGCGCCCAGAACACTGTTACCTTCCCACCGAAGTGGTACCTATTTATCTACTTGCAATTTCTTGCTTTCAAACTGCTAGGTTGGCAGGAACTGGAACTAGAGACGGGAGCTCACTCCGTCATGCGGCAACTTGGGTCTCAAACTGCTGAACTACCGACCTTCCACAGCCTGCAGTTCAGTATCTTAACCACTTGAGCCACCGCAGCTCCTGTTTCTTACTGTTTCAGCAAGAGATACCAAGTGAGGGATTGTGTGGAGAAAGCAGATAGAGACAGAGAGAGAGAGAGGGAGGGAGAGAGAGAGAGATTAGGTCTCTCAGGATGGACCTATATAGGGTGATGCAAACACAACATCAAAATCGGGGTGTATGGTTGCCAGCCTCCAGGTGGGGCCTGGAGATCTCCTGAAATTACAACCAATCCGCAGACTACAGAGATCACATCCCCTGGAGGAAACAGGTGGTTTGGAGGGTGGCCTCAAGGGCATCACAACTTGCTGAGGTCCCTCCCTTCCCCAAACCCTGCCCTCCCCAGGCTCCGCCCCCAAATCTCCAGGAATCTCCCAACCCAGAGGTGGCAACCCTAGCGGCAAGCCTTTGCTGGATGGAAGAACGGCTTCTAACAGGGGCCTCGAACCAATAGCCAAACATGGCTCAGCATGGAACCAAATAGAACTTCCTTAAAAAGGGCTTCCGGTTTCAGCGATCGCAATGGCAGCATCTCTCTAACAGAGGTCCAGGAGTAGCCTGCCAGTGCCCACAGCTGGGAGGGGGCGCGATTGTCTGTGCCACCCCAGGAGCCCAGGAGAAAGGCTCCCAACCATGGGGTGCTAGAGAGCTCCCCCCTGGTGAGAAAAGCTGGTGAGGGGGGCTACTCCAAGCCCCAACGGTCCCACTGTCTTGTATGGGAACAAGATCAGCACACCGGAGCAAGCATTTGGTGATCAAGCGATGTTAGACACAAGCGAGCAATCGTTGCAAATGTGAGTTTAAGTACAAACAAGAAGAACGAAAAAGCGTACGGCTCCCCCGAAAGAAAATGAGGGGGGAGGGGACTCTCCCTCGCTAAGAACTGTTTACAAGTGATTCTAGCTATAAAGGGGGGGGCTATTACAAAAAACAATTGGATTAAAATAAAAAGACTGCAAGAGCTTACCGCATTACAAAAGAACTTCCAGAGACTTTGACAAACTTTTGATAAAAGTAAACAACTCTTAGACATGGCACCACCGAAAGATTCTAGAGATAAACAAGCGAAAGCAAGGCTTCTTTTTGGAAGTTCCAGCCCTGCGAGTTCTGTCCCTAGACAGGACTCAACTGAGGAACTCCAAAGGCTGTTGTCGGAAACACTTCGCCCTCTGCTGGAGAAAATTACAGCAATTGACAACAAGCTCGATACACAACAAGTGCAAATGGCTGCAATCACACAGAAAATCGAAAAAACAGAGCAGGAGCTTAAAGATATTGATACCAACTCAAAAAAGATGGACAAAAAACTGCGGGCACTGGGGGAAAGTGTCAAATTGAAGAGTCTTGAGTATTACAGCTGCAAATGGAAAGAGCAAGCTATGTCTTGAGGCTTCAAGGTATCCAGGAAGAGAAAGGAGAGAATCTGAGATTGTTGGTGATGCTCTCGCTCCCATGGCAGAGATGACATCGGATCAACTCCAAAGCGAAATAGATACGATCAACAGATCGTATTCAGGATTTATCAGAAAGAACAATCTGCCAGGGGAAGTTATAATAAGATTCACTCGAAGAAAAGTAAGAGACCCTGAAGATAAAAGACAGAGATATATGAGTACTGAAAGACGTTCCATTTGAGATAAGAAGGAAAAGAAGGAAATATAGAGACTTGGCTCTATTTCTACAAAAACATGACATTGCCTACAGATGGTTAACACCCAAGGGTCTAATCTTTAGATATGCAAATGGTAAAGAAAGGATTGACTCTGTTGAAAAGGCTTGTGAGTTTTTGCGTCAACACAGCAGCCCAGCAGGAGAAGGTGCGAACGAAGATGCCAAAGAGAGCAAAGAAGAAGGAGAGGCTGGATCTTCTGTGGAAGACTCTGATTCTAAATTGGGGGGGATCCTAAACAAAGCTATCAACTGAGACACAGAAAAGGGGGGAAATAGATTGTTAATGTATTCTGGAATACCTAAAAATAAGTTTATTGTATATCGTTCTACAGCCCTTTTTATGAAACTAGAAATGCTGAAGCATTTAAATGTTTAATTAGATAGATTATCATTTTCAATGAAAGTTAACTTGTGTTTAAGTTTAAAGGTAACCTTGCAAACGTATGTATGATCACCATCTCTTGGGTTTTTAGAGGGTTTTCTTTACTTTTCCCCATAGATGTAGTTCCCCTTTCCTGAATTTTCTGTTTGTAGTTTTTAGTATGTAGTTATTAGAAAAATGCAATAAAAAACATCCCCTTCGGGGGGTGCAAAAAAAAAAAAGAACTTCCTTAAAAAGAAAGTAAGACCTTTAAGGTATGTTGGAGATACAGGTGGGATGCTAAAAGAAATGCTGGGTGAAGCCTGGGGCGGCCAAAGGTTTTGATTGCACTGAATGGTATCTTGGAGATGCTTTACTTAAAGGGATGTGCCAGAGGTCAAAAAACTACAATAGATGGAGGGGGTAGCAGTATGACAATAATAATTTCAATAGAATTACTGCAAATATTATAGAATCCAATATAACATGCAGTCAAAATGTAATCAGTCCATTGTTTTAATCTCTTTTCAACAGTGAAGACGTCAAAGATGAAAAGTGAAGACGTCAATGAAGAAAGAATGGACGAATTTCCCCGGAGTTACCACTCGTTTCGAATTTTCTTTTTCATACATAAGATCTCAGCTCTGCATCCGCATAATCACAAGGTTTCCAAATTGGACTCTTTCTAGTTCCTAAATACTTCAAAAGTAGCTCACATCAGGCTCTTAGCCAATATATCTAACCCGGGCTGATCAGCCTGGTGAAAAACTGCCAGTCATTGAAGTGCAAACCATGAGCAGACTCATGCCAGTGCACTGAAACAAGTGTGTGGGGTGCTCTTGCGTATACTTCTGACCAGGGGTCATTTCGCAGAAAAAGAGGTGCAGGAGCTCATTAGCATAACTTATAAGCATAACTTATTTGCATATGCCACACACCCTGACATCACCGGAAGTGTGTCAGAAGGCAACACCCACTGCTCAGGCTCCACTGAACTGCTTTGAATTGCTAGCTACGATGATGATGATGATGATGATGATGATGATGATGATGATGATGATGATGATGATGATGATGATGATGAAGGTGTCACTGGACTGTTTTGGACCAGGGGGCCGGGGGGGGGGGCTCTGAAGCTTACCTGGCTGCTTCTTGCTCTGACTGAGGGCTGCTGGGAGCAGGGGGGTGGGGCTTGTTGCATGTGCCCGCCCCCTGGGCTCTTTACTGCCGGAGCTCCGCTCCTGTGCACTCCTGCAGGAAATGGCCCCTGCTTCTGACTGACTGTGGGAGCTTGCGTGTGTGGCTTCCCAATAAAGATCTCCAAACAAGCCATGTTTGGGTGGCAGAAACTTTATAGCAATTGTTGGTAATGATAAGTTGTGTATTTTCAGTTATGCCACTCGGCTTTCTGACACTGGCTCTTTGTTGATCTCTTGCCCTGAATTTTGAAGGAGTGCAGCAGCCTTTCTTTGAAAAAGATTGCTGACCTCTGGTTTAATGCCTGCATTTGGATCTGGTGGTTAGAAGCTGGAAAGAAGCACGGCAAAGGGGTAAAGGCCCTGGGGGAGTCCCTGCAAGGAGCCAATGGGCAAGGCCTCCCCCCCCAAGGAAAGTTTGGAAGTGCACAGGGGTTGATATTTGGAGGAAGGGGCCTGTGGCTCACTGGCAGAGGCTCTGCTTGGCATGCAGAAGGCCCCAGGTTCAATCCCCGGCATCTCCAGTTTAAAAAGGACCGGGCAGTAGGTGATGTGAAGGGCCTCTTCCTGAGACCCTGGACAGTGAGGATGCCAGCCTCCAGGTGGAAGCTGGGGATCCCTGGGAATCACAGCTCATCTCCTAGGGTTGCCAAGTCCATCTTCCACCCCCAGCGGGGGACTTTGGGGGCATGGGCAGGGCATCCCAACATGATGACGTCACGTTGAGGACGTCTGCCACCTCCCCCACCCGCCCATCCGCCAGATCTCCAGAAATGGCAGTTCCCTGCACTTAAAGGAGCCGGCGTTTCCCTTTTAAATGCAGGAGCCGGCGTTTCCCCTTTAAGAGCAGACGCGTTTCCCTTTTAAGAGCACAAAGCTGGCATTTCCCTGCAAGCTTGCGGAGATCAGGCTTGGGAGGAAACACGGGTTCCACACACTTAAAGGGAGAGAGATGGGTGGCTGTGGGCGTTGGAGGTGGGGCTTCCCCCGCCAGCCATCTGGCCGGTGGCGGGTAGAACCCCCCCCCAAAAATGGGGTACCCCTGGCAAACCAGGGGGTTTGGCAACCCTATCATCTCCAGACTACAGAGATCAGTTCACCACAGAAAATGGGTGCTTTGGAGGGTGGACTCTATGGTTCTGTACCCCACTGAGTCCCTGTCCTCCCCAACACCACCCTCCGGGTGGGACTTGAGGATTCCCTGGAATTACAGCCCATCTTTAGATGACAGAGATCAGTTCCCCCTGGAGAAAAATGGGTGCTTTGGAGGGTGGACTCTATGACCCTGTACCCCACTGAGGTCCCTGTCTTCCCCAGGCACCATCACTGAGGTCCCTGTCTTCCCCAGGCACCATCCTTAAATCTCCAGGAGCTTCCCAGCCTGGAGGTGGCAACCCTACCCCCCATCTCCTGAGGGCGGACCTGTCAACCCTACTGAAGAACCACTGCCAGACTGAGTAGACAGCACTGATTGCAATGGACCAAGGGTCTGGTTCAGTACTGGGCAGCTTCATGTGCTCATGTGTGGAGGTAGCACAACCCTGCGACAACACGCCGGTGCTTTTTCCTTGTCTACACATCACTCCGCCCACCCCGATCATGAAGTTGGCAATTGCACATGACTTGGCAGGAAAGAGGGGCCCCAATCTCCTAAAAACGATTTCCTTTACTGTCAAAACGTTGGCTAATTCTCCATGGAGAACTGCACGCTTGATCGGAGGGGAATAGGTACAATCGACCCAAGCCAGGGCTTCCAGAAGAGATGGGACTCTTGACTTTACTTTTCACACAGGCTTGGATCCTTCAGAATAGTTCAGTCAGTGCAGCAGGATCCCCCTATCTTCCCCTTCCTGCTACAGCCCAGAATGGCCACCCTGAAGATGTGGCTGCCAGCCTCCCTGTGGGCCCTGGGGCGGGGGTGGGGCGGGGGCTCCCAGAATTACAATTGATCTCCAGACTGCAGAGATCAATCCCCCTGGAGAAAATGGTTGGCTTTGTTGGATGGACTCGATGGTTTTTATGCCCCAGTGAGGTCCCCCCCTTCCCAAACCCCACCCTCCACAGGCCCTACCCCCAAATCCCCAGTAAGCAGGGATAAAGGTAAAGGTAAAGGTTCCCTTGCTCGAAAGCCAGTCGAGTCCGACTCTAGGGTTGCGGTGCTCATCTCCGTTTCAAAGCCGAAGAGCCAGCGCTGTCCGAAGACGTTTCCGTGGTCATGTGGCCGGCAGGTAGAGATGGGAGCTCCCCCCGTCATGCGGCACCCGGGTCTCGAACTGCTGAACTACTGACCTTCCACAGCCTGCAGTTCAGCGTCTTAACCACTTGAGCCACCGCAGCTCCTTCTTGCAATGCAGGGATACATTTGTTCAAAACACCCTCCCTTTCATCGCTGGGAAATCTCCCACCAGATCCCACCCAAAATTATCAGTCATTTTTTAAATGCTCACTTATATAATTCTGCTTTTGCATGACCAGATTTTTCGAAATACACGGGGGGACTGACCAGATATGCCCCAGAGATTACATGTTTTATTTATTTATTTACAAAATCTGCCTGCCACCTTTCTGCCTAATCAGGGCCATCGAGGCAGCTAACAGTTGAAGAGATGGAAGAAAGAAGAAGATATTGGATTTATACCCTGCCCTTCACTCGGAGTCTCAGAGTGCCTTACAAACTCATTTCCCTTCCCCTCCCCACAACAGACACCCTGTGAGGTAGGTGGAGCTGAGAGAGCTCTCTTGAGAACTGCTCTTTCAAGAACAGCTCTGACAGAACTATGGCTTGCCCAAGGTCTTCCAGCAGCTGCAAGTGGAGGAGTCGGGAATCAAACCCAGTTCTCTCAAATTAGAGTCTGCGCACTTAACCACTACACCAAAACAAAACATTCTAAAAACATATAAAGGCAATTCGAACCAAAACTTAAATACATATTAAAGGCTCATAAAACGGTAAATAAAACACAGAAGAGACAAAAGGGATCTTTCAGGGAATGCCAGACAAAACAAAACAAAAGTCTTCACCCTTTGGCAGAAGACAGTGACAGAACAGACAAATATCCCTCAAGAGAGAGTTCCATCATTTTGCGGCCATGGCCAAGAAGGGCCTCTCTCAGGTTGCCTCCAGCATAATGTCAGAAGGTGGGGGTACATGAAAGAGGACCCCAGAATATGATCATGGTGGTTGGGTAGGCTCATAAGGGAGTAGTTCTGGTTCTTCTCATATGCTGGTCCCAAGCTTGGATTAGCCCTAGAAGCAAAGAGAAACCATGTTGGATCAGGCCAATGACCCATCTAGTCCAACATTCTGTGTCACACAGTGGCCAAAACCCAGGTCCCATCAGGAGGTTCACCAGCAGGACCAAAACCCCAGAAGCCCTTTCACTGTTGACCCCCAAGTACCAAGAATACAGAGCATCACTGCTCCAAACAGTACTCCATATACCTTGTATCTAATAGCCACTCATGGAATCTGTTCCAGATGTTTATTCAATCCCCTCTTGAAGCTGTCTGTGCTTATAGCCACCCCCACTTCCTGTGGCAATGATTTCCACGTCAATTACTCTTTGGGTGAAGAAGTACTTCCCTTTATCTGCTCTAAGCCTACTGCTCATCAGTTTCAAAAACGGCCCAGAAGATAAAAACAGCCAAGTTCCACAGCATCTTCCTTCAAAGAACTTCCTTCATTCCAGAAAGGAAGGTGTTGACATATTCCTGTCAAAGAGATGAAGATTGGAACCAAATCCAGCCGTTTTTTAAAGATTTTATGTTCTCCAATATGACAACAATGACACAAGCCATCTTTCATATTGCATTTTGAATAAAATTAAATATTTGAGCTTCCAAGAAGCAAGCAGCTCCGAGAACAACAATTAGCGCTTGATTGATTAACAGTCTGTTGAGCAAGAAGCAACACATGTCCTGTTGACCAAAGCTCTTTAAATTAAAACCTGGTTAAAAGTTGAGAAGAATCGCTTTCCTAACAGGCCTAATTAATCCTCTCCGTAGCAACTTCTAAGTCAAGTAAATGTCCCAGTTTCTCAACTAGAAATTTCACCATTTAAGAGCCAGGAAAACAGTCCTGTTTCTTGAAGTCATTAAGAATTGAAAAACAGGAGAAAAGCCATGCTGGATCACCGCAGAGGCCCATCACACATTTGCTCTGTTGTTGTACCAAACCCACTCTGGAACAGAAAAAGATGTGGCTCAAAACCAAATTCAAAGGTCGAATCTGCATTTGTCTTTCCCACCGGTGTCCCAGCCTTCTGACTTCAGGGAAAGATAGTCATCTCTTGGAGAACCTTTGGCCTTGCTTGCTGTCTCTCGATTGATAGAATGTCACAGCAGGTACCTGTCCGTTGCTTCTTAAGGTGGGATCTTGTTAGATTTGCTTGTGTTGTTTGGGTCCCATTTCGGTCTTTGGGATTTTGAAACACTTCCAACAGAGCAATTGTGTGGATTTCTGTATCAAAACATGTGTGTAGAGTTCCATTGAGTAATAGCCAACTTATAGTGGCCCCATAGGGCTTTCAAGGCAAGAGATAAACACAGGTGGGCTGCCATTGCCTGCCTCTGCGTAGCAACCCTGGACTTCCTTGGTGGTCTCCCATCCAAGTACTTGGCCAGGGCTAACCCTGCTTAGCTTCAGAGATCTGACAAGATCTGGCTAGTCTAGGCCACGATGGTCAGGGTACCAAAACATAGTATATCCATGTTTAAGAATGCAAACAAATAAAGAAACTGCTGGACCAATTCTAACTAGTGTTAAGGATGACCGAGTAATACTAACTGCAATGGCCACAATATTAAGTTCACACATCCCTTTTAAAAAAATACATCTGAATATTGTTAGGGACAGACCATGATTATTCAACTCAGCAAATACAATTACACATCCATCAATGAGGGACAGGAAATAATATGTACACCTGTCAGACCTCACCCCCTGGTTCTCCATGTACCTGAAAAACTGAGTCAATCTTCATGCATAATAGAAACACAGCACAATCAGATCTATTTTAGTGACTTCTTGACACCATTCAGTCATTAGCTGACTGGATATGTATTGTCATGCTGGAAAAAAAAATTGTTGAAGTCACAGAGATGCTGCTATAAGTCAGGAAACCCGTGTGCAGAAGACAACAGATGCTGTCTTTGCATATATGCCTTATTAATGACACCAGTCTTGGCTATATTTGTGGAAGCACAGATACGAGCTGAGACCCAAATACCAAGCCCTCCTTAGGGACTCCTTAGGCGTTAGTGGTTTTCCTGATATTGTTGATTCAAATTGCAAGTGAAGGGTCATTGTCAGGGGCAAGGAAGTTTGCCTTGAGTTACAAGTGGAGAATTGTTCATGGAGTAAATCTGTATATTGAGTCCATGATTTCCAAACCCTCATGTCCTTATACTCTTCAATTTCCCACATGAACTTGGAATGGACCAAGTGCTCAGGATAAGAAGAAATATAGGGGAGGGGCCCTGGCTTAGTGGTAGAGCAATCCTTGGCATGCAGATGGTCCCAGGTTCAATCCCCAGCATCTCCAGTTAAAGGATCTGGCAGCAGGTGATGTGAGGAACCTCCACCTGAAACCCTGGAGCGCTGCTGCCAGTCTGAGTAGACAATGCTGACCTTGATGGACCAAGGGTCTGATCTGGTACAAGGCAGCTTCATGAGTGGTGTGCACATATGGAATGAGAGAGGCAGAGCCAGGTGAGGATGTCTCTCACTCTGCCGTGCTTCCCGGTTTCATGGGATCATATGGGAACCACGGTAAGCTGGGGGAAGAGCCATGGCTTAATTTCAACAGTGCATCTGCTTTGCATGCAGTAGGCCCCAGGTTAAATCCCCAACATCTCCAGCGAAAGGGGTTAGGTCCAAGTGATATGAAAGACCTTGAGCTCCTGGAGAGCCCAGGCAGGCAGAGCAGACAATAATAGACCAATGGTCTGACTGAGAATAAGGCAGCTGCCCAGAAGACAGAGTCTGGTACCTGCACAATTTTCTTTGCTGCCAGAGATATTCTATGGAAGTATAAGTGTCACCTGAAAACACAGGTGTTAAGTAGATTTCTGGAATTTGGTGTAGAATGGGGTATTCAGTCTCTCCGCTATTTCTTTGCAGAGCTAAGAAAGCTCAACTATTGATAGATCTGCATTATCAATATAGATTCATCGTTAACGGTTGTTGACCCAGAACACAGTAATACAAGTGAAACACATTTATACCCAAGCTTGAACATTTCAGTTCGCTGTACATAAATATATTATTTGTAAAATACATAAGTAAATCATTTATATAAGCTAAAATATTAAATAATATAAAACCATCTCTAAAATATTAACTAGTATGACTTATCCATATTTCCCTCAACTTAATTACCAGCCAACCATACTGAGCAATTTTGAAGGTGACATCTCTATTTCTATCAGCAAGCATTTTCTTGGAGTGACTTTTTTGATCTCTCCCTGGGAAACTAGAAATTACTGGTGCTACCAAGGACTCCCCAATCGGCTTACAGATTTTACAATAAAAAATTACGTGGCTAGCCTGCACCTTCAGTTTAGCTGTCTACTTTCTGACTAGTGACGGGCACGAACCGGGAAAACGCAGTTTGTGGTTCATGGCAAAACCACGAAACGAACCATGAACTGAAGTGAACTGGGAGGTTCCTTCATTAACCAAACCAGTTCATGGCTCCGCAAACCCCACTGAAAGGGACCGCAGTTCCTTTAAATGGGGTTTGCAGAAATCCTGAAAGACAGCTGAGCGACAGGGAGCAGCCTGTGATAACTGATGTCTTAACCATCCCTTTCCCATTGCAAATCAATATTACCGGGGGGGGGGGGGCTTGGGAAACTCACGGGGAGGAATCCCCCTTTCCTTCCCCAGTTGCAGAGCCAGCACAAGTCCAGGCCCAACAACTCATCTTGGAGCCTAGCCACAGCAGCGGCAGTGTCTGAAAGCCACTCTGAGTCCGTAGCAACTCCTGGCACCTGCCACTGCCACGGCCAGGCCCACAGCAGCTCCTGGCATATGCTGCTGCCATTAAGACACAGAGAGGGGGAAACAAACTTGACCCAAATAGTAGAATCAAGAACCACAAGGGTAAGAAAGACGTCTGATAAAGGGCCAAAGTATAGCCTGCATAGTATCTGCTTTTATGTAAGAGAGGTAAATTATTGTCTACTTAAAACCACACAATAACAACTTTTGCATTGCCAGTCTGTAGAAGCAAAAATTAGCTACAAGATTTGGTTTGCCCAATAACGATGATGATGATGACGACGACAACAACAACAATGATTGCTACTACTACTGATACTACTACTACTACTAGGGTTACCCTATCTTGAAAAGCAAAAAAAAAAAAAAGAGGACTATTTCAAACAACTGATCACGATGACAAGTCCCTAATATTTAAGCTGGAGCTTGCTTCCACTGGGGGTCTATAGGGAAAAACAGGCTCAGCCTCCCAACCCCAAAAAGAGGACATTTTCATCCATTTTTTTAAAAAGAGCCCAACAGAGGATGGACACCGGAGGGGGGGAGGAAATGTCCTCTACAAAGAGGACATCTGGTAACCAATGTTCCCTCTAAGCTGTGTAGGCCTTTGAGCAAAAACTCTACTTTGTGAGCTACTGGCATTAAAGTTGTGAGCGAGCGATCTGGCTGTCGCATGAATTAGTTTGCTCTGGAGCCCTCCTTCCTGAGCCAAGGCAAAAATGTGTGAGCCGGAGGCTAAAATACTGTGAGCTAGCGCACACTCACTCAGCTTAGAGGGAACACTGCTGGTAACCCTAACTATTACTCCATCGACGTCCATTGAACTTGTAAGAAACTCACTTACCTCCCTTCAAAAAAAAAAAAAAAAAAAAAAAAAGTTCCTGCCCCAAGGAGCTGATAGCGTGATCTGATAGCACCCTGGTGTAGTTCTGATTTTGAAACTGAGCAGATTAGAGCCTCACCCCGACTTTGATGGGGAAACCACCCTCCCCCGTATATGTTGTTATGAGCAACTTGAAGGAAGAATGCCCGACATGTTCCTTTACTTACATAAATGCCAAGCTAGCCACTTCCTCAACAAAGGATCAAAGCTGCTCACAAAGAAATAGTTTGGATGTCTATAAACATACAATGCTATCAATCACCTTTATAAAGGCTTTTAATGAATAAAATGATGTCCCTAGTGCTATTTCCCACCTGGTTGCATATCATAGGAGCCATTAATTACAGAAAGGTAATATTTAGTCTTTGCTTTTAGGCAAGCCAGTCTTATCTAATGAGTCTCAAAAAATGGGCAGAGAAGGAGGGAACTGTATTATTAGTAATAGTAGTAATATTGTGTTGTATCATCTATAGGTATAGAGTGTCATACATACGCATGGTGCTTTACACTGTAACTTAAACTAAAGGACAGGTGATCCAGACTTACCACCCCAATTTTGCCACAGATCGAAAGAGGGAGAAGAGAGGAAAGGAGGAAAGATACAAGCGACGTTAATAGGATGCTGTATCCAGGGCTATTTTTGGGCAGGAACACACAGGAACGGAGTTCCGGCTGGCTCCTGAGTTGGCCACGCCCAGCAGGAACTCATTAGCATAATAGGCCACACCTAACAGCAGAAACTCATTAGGACTGGCTACATTAGGGGTGTGTGGCCTAACATGCAAAGGAGTTCCTGCTACAAAAAAAGCCCTGGGTTTTGTCAACAAAGTAAACAGAATAAGAAGCAAAAGGTGGGTGTGACTGGATGACCACACTTCTGGTAACCCTAATATGCCAATGAGCTGTGCTATCAGGGGTGTGGCCTAATATGCTAATGTGTTCCTGCTGTTGGGTGTGGCCTATTATGCTAATGAGTTCCTGCTGGGCTTTTTCTACAAAAAAAGCCCTGTGTATTACTTTTAACTCAGTTTCAGCAGAGACTAAGGGGTTAAGATCATGCAAAGTGTCTAAACTGCAGTTTAGGGATGTAGTCTTTGCCAATGGCTAGTCCAGATCGGGACGTTCTTTTGCAGAGCAGATCCTCCAAAAAGTGTGCTGTGCACTGTAGCTCAAAGTGGATTTTGATGGCAATTGTAGATCTTATCTAAATATGAAATATGTACTGGCAGACTTTACCCCCCCAAGTCAGCCTTGTCTTAAGCTATCTGGCTTAACATAAAATTGGTGATTTGTAGGCAAAGCCAAACTGTTTCAGAGAAAATAAGACAAACAAAAGCAGGGGATCTTTAAAACATGCAAACAGGTGAAGTGAATGCATAATAATTAAACTGCACACATTTAATGTTGATTTTTTAAATACTATTCATCTATTGAGACTCTTATAACACTCAAAGGACAGCATTTGAGTTATAGGAAAGCATTTGTCATGTGACATGATATTATAATGGAAATAATTGCTAATATATTATTCATCTAAAGAATGTTGGCTTCTGCTAGTCATAGCTAATATGTAGGTATGATATCAATTATCGAACATATATATTCAATAGCTCAATGTTTTCTACTGTTTCAATGCATTGCAAGCCCTGCTGAGATCATTTTTGCAATCATGCGCAACTATATTAATTAAATATATTAAATATTTGCATTTAATATATCAATTACAAATACAAATGTGCTAACATATAATTAGTTTGGGAAACTGTCAGCCTTCCACGCAGTGAATTTCCTCATGCCAGCATCTTGAGCCTGCATTGGTAGAATGTATGGCTACGTTTCTTTTAAATACATCAGTCCTATTCTGCCTTTGGAAACTTCCAAGCAATTAATAGAGAGATTCCTCTGGTCTTGTGTTTCAGTACTGGTGAAGGCCATCCACCATCAGCAACACCACAACAATAGGTGCTCCCTGGGCAGTCATTTCTGCAAAAGTCTTATAATCTGCATTGAACAGGCTCAGAGGTTCACTGATTTGCATTCTGGGATATATTGGCTGAACATGGCCGAACCTTTCTTTCAATATCAGTTTTCCTGAGTCACAACTCACTTCTTCAGGTAGTGAGCTTTGACTCAGAAAAGCTCATACTGAAAGAAAGGTTGTCAGTTTTTAAGGGGCAACTGGATTGTTGTTTACAGTGCCACAAGAGAAATATATGTAAATGTTTGTGTGTGTGTGTGTGTGTGTGTGTGTGTGTGTGTGTAGGAGCTGCAGTGGCTCAAGCCAGTCGAGTCCAACTAGGGTTGTGGTGCTCATCTCCGTTTCAAGGCCGAAGAGCCAGCGCTGTCCGAAGACGTTTC
>NW_015166016.1:36357-38196 GCF_001447785.1 Gekko japonicus
AGCCACCGCAAAACAATATCTGGCAAGATCAGGCTAGCCTGTGTTACCCAAACAAGACTGAGAGATAGGAAAATTAGCCATAAAAGGGTTCCAGAAAGAAATAACGTAGGACCTTGTTATATGTACACGGACGTAGATCTCCGTAAGGATACCCCACAATAAAATTGGAAAGAAAGAGAGTGAGAGTGATTTGAAACATAATTTTATTGTATGCAAAATAAAACAAAACAAATAAAAATGTAAAGAACCTAAACTGGGCACGAGAGAACTAACTCCCTAAGTAACCAGACACACACCAACAAGAGGGCCCACTTATAAAAGGTAGGAGGGAAGAAACTGGGAAGTTTCAGGGAAGGGACATACAATTTGAAATCCTGAGCTTGAGGTCTGGAGAGGTCCGAGGGCAAACACAGTCGAGGTCTAAGGAACAGAGTGAGGAGAGAAGAAAAGGAGCCTGCAATGCAGCTGCAGGGATGTTCAGGTCGTGGGGAAGCCTGGCACAGGCACTGACCTGGGATGGATGTTTTTTTTAATGGGGAAGGGTCCCACAGTTGGACATGGGGACCCATTTCCCCAGGAATCTAGTTGGTCCAAGATATGAAGCTTGAATATGACTGGGCAGTTTGAAGGCAACTGCTGTCAAACTTTGGTAGGGGGAAATGGGGGGAACACCTTGATTAGACTACTGTGTGCCAAATCTGCATGGGCACAAAGAGCCTGGGTGAGGCAACATGATCAGCATACTTTAATTAGGGTGAACTGAGCCAGGCCTGCATTGACACAAAAGTTTGGGTGAGTCAAGATAGCTCTTGAAACAGGATGGGGCATAAATTAATGACTTGAGTGCCCTTCTAGATTGAGTAAAGATGGGGGGGGAAAGGAACTGGACATTGGGTAATGAAACAGCAACTTCTTTGGACTTGGCAGACCTCTCTGGGGTATGCTAGGATATCCCAGCGTTGAAAAATCTTTTGTTACTGACAATGAAGTGAAGTCTTCTTGTTGTTGAGAACCCTGAGCTGGAGGAAATTGCACTTACTCAGTTTGTGATGCCAGTACACCCTTTATCTCCTGTCCCTGAGAATTTCCAGTGTCATGGCAGAACCCATGTGCCCTTATGAGACTCCCTAAGTTTCAGGTCCCCTTGGCATTTAGGCTGTAAAAGGGGGTCCCTATTAAGACACCTAAGTCCAAAACAAGATGGGGATCCCACTAATCGAGGGAGTCTCAGCTGGAGTAGGGAGCAAGGTCCTCACACCTGCGTACCATTGTCCAAACCAATCCAATGTGCCACAAGCACAACATTTAGCTGCCATTAAGATTGCATAGAAATGTAATTTTCTAAATAGATCCAGTTGCCTAGCAGAAATATGATATATATGAGAAATATGAGTTGGATTGACTGAATAAAGGAAGCCATAGCCATCAGTTTGCAAGACTAGAGCAAGGCTGTTAATGACTGGACATTTCGGAGGTTGTGGCAGAATGGGCGTGCTCCAGCCTGCAGGCACTGTTCCACCCTGGATTACCCAACACCTGGAGAGGCTTTTCTCTCTCTTGAGTAACCACTGCCACCACCTGACCTTTGTAAGGAATTGCCTGCTGGGAGGGTCAGGACTCCCGGTTTCCCATTCCAGATCTGAAGCCTTGCCTCTGTGCCTCCTGCTGCTCAGCGCCTAGTCCCCACGGGGATAGTTTACTGCCTTGTGTGCCCCTGGAGGAATAGCCACTTGCCAACTAACTGCCTTCCCCTGACACTTCTTTTAAAATAGTGTATCCAAGGCAGTGGTGGTCTTTGTGGTACAGAGAGCCACTACCAGCACCCAAAGTTATAAAGTA
>NW_015166017.1:0-6240 GCF_001447785.1 Gekko japonicus
TAAATTCTCTTCAAACGGTTTTCTTACAGGTAAAATTCCAACTAACAAAGGAATAAAACAAGGGTGTGTTTTGGTCCCCCTCCTTTTTAACCTATTTCTTTCTGATTTGCCTGGGTTCTGTGAACGGCCATCCACACAGATTAGGGGGCAGAACAGTGCCTCTGCTCTTATACGCTGATGATACAGCAATTGTCTCTGTTACCAAAGTAGGTCTTCAACGATATCTGAGGGCTTTTGAGAAATATTGTCATGGTAATCCACTTCAAATTAACTATTCTAAATCCAAAGTAATGGTTTTTTCAAAAAAAATGGGTTTCCCTTAGCTGGTATATTGGTAAGACGAAAATCCAGCAAGTTAAGAGTTACAAATATTTGGGTGTCACATTCAATTATAATCTCCAATGGGCAACCCACAGAAGAAGGTCTGTTAGTTTGGGGAAATTATCTTCCAACCAATTAAAATCTTTCTTTTTTCTCCAAAGGAAACCAATTTGTGCCTGCTGCCATTAGAGTTTTTAATTCTAAAATTTTATCCCAAGTTCTCTGTGGTGTTCCTATATGGTTTAGTGCTTCTAACTGTTAAGTTGAATCAATTCAATCATCTTTTTTTTAGACAAATTATGGGTTTCCCAAACTGTGTTTCTTACCATGCATTGTGTTCTGAATTAGGACTTAATTTGATTGAAACTAAGACGTGGGTGTTAACGGTTCGTTACTGGCTTAAATTGTATTTTAACATTGAAGATGGTTCGCTTTTGTCTTTTCTGTTAAAGGAAATTCATAGTACCTCTTGGGCAGTGTTCCCTCTAAGCTGAGTTAGTGTGAGCTAGCTCATAGTTTTTTAGCCTCTGGCTCACACATTTTTGTCTTGGCTCACAAAGGGTGGCTCCAGAGCACACTAATTTATGCAGTAGCCAAATCGCTCGCTCACAACTTTAATGCCAGTAGCTCACAAAGGAGAATTTTTGCTCACAAGACTCCACAGCTTAGAGGGAACATTGCTCTTGGGACTATAATATTCGAACCAAAATAAGATCTATAGGCCTTTCCTTGGAGGAGCTAGCTTTTTCCTCTGAAGTGTACATCTTTAAAACAATCAAACAGAGGCTTTTAGATATTGAATTTCAAAAATTGCAGCCCTTTCATCCCCCTGTCTGCTCTTCAGCTACATTAAATCTTAAGAATGTTGTGGGATGTATTCCCCAGTATTTGTATAATCTAGCCCTAGCCATCGAAGAGCCTTCTCCCTTGCACGAGTAAATGCCTTTCCATCAAAAATACTGTATGGTAGGTTTCAAAATATTCCTAAGCATGAACGGAGATGTGACTGCCGCTCTACCTCTCTTGATTTATTTATTTCTTTCTTTTTTTATGCTTTTCATTTAATACCCCGCTCTAATCCCATAGTTGGGGTCTCTGAGCGGCTTACAAGTTATCTTGGTGCTAATCACCGTTTCTGTTCCTAACTACGGGCACAATGTATATAGGGGAAAGGGACATCCTACCAGCACCCCCTCTGTGGTGGCATGTCGCGATGTTCTCTCTGTCGGGGCAGCTCGGCTTTGGTCCGACGGGACTCGGGACCTGGCGGAAGTGTCTTGTCTTCTGGCGTTCGGTGGTGGTGCGCTCTTCCCAGACGCGCGGCTTCGCCTGCTTCCAGCCCATTGATCACATACTGTTAGACTGTTTGTTGCATGCATCTGCTAGGGAAAAATGGTTAAATACTTGGTTGCAGGGTAAACATCACCTTCCTAATAAAATAAAATGTCAAATTCTATTGAATGATACAACAGTAGAGATTACTGTGGCAGTGGCCAATTTTTTAGTTGATGTGATAAGAGTGAAAAACATGGGAAACTCCGTTTTATGATTTTATAATTATCTCAGACTTTTAGCTGATTGTGTTATTTACTGTCTCTGAGTTTAATGTTGTATATGCCATTAAAGGTCTATTAACTGATTGATTGAGTTTTAAATAGTTTCCAAGCTTCCACAATGGGTTTGACCCTTTCTACTTTTCCTTTCAGTTTCCTCCGCACATATCCCCTCGTATCAGAGAAGTTACCCCTTTTAAAGATAAAAGTGGTTGTGTCAGTCCTTTTGGCCAATTCCCTATTTATACACATGTTGAACTCAGTAACATTATGATCGCTGTTCCCAAGCGGTACAATCACTTTTACATCTCTCACCAGGTCTTGAGCATTACTTAGGACCAAATCAAGGATTGCCTCTCCCCTGATAGGTTCCGTGACCATCTGCTCCATAGCACAGTCATTCAGAGTGTATAGAAACTCAGTCGCTTTTTCTCGACTAGAACACATATTGACCCAATTAATGTGTGGGTAGTTAAAATCACCTATTACGACACACTTTTTTTGTGTAGCTGCTATCTTTAATTCATTCATCATTTTATAACCCTCCTCTATCTTTTGATCTGGTGGACGATAACAAACTCCCAGTGTTAAGTTTCCTTTTGGGCCCACTATTTCAATTCAATTCAATATTTCAATAAATTGAATTTATAAATAAATAAAAATAAATAAAACCCATAGAGTTTCCAGAGGCGAATCCATTTCTCTTAGCCCCTCAATCTTACTGGACTTTATACCCTTTGTGACATACAGCGCCACCCCACCTCCAACCCTTCCCTTACTATCCTTTTCAGAATTTCCAGAAGCGAATCCAATTCTCTTAGCTGCTATCTTTAATTCATTCATCATTTTATAATCTTTTCCAGAAGCGAATCCAATTCTCTTAGCTGCTATCTTTAATTCATTCATCATTTTATAATCTTTTCCAGAAGCGAATCCAATTCTCTTAGCTGCTATCTTTAATTCATTCATCATTTTATAATCTTTTCCAGAAGCGAATCCAATTCACTTAGCCCCTCAATCTTACTGGACTTTATACCCTCTCTGACATACAGTGCCACCCCACCTCCAACCCTTCCCTCCCTATCCTTTCGATATAATATATAACCGGGAATCACCGTATCCCACTGATTTTCCTCATCCCACCAAGTTTCTGAAATACCCACTGTAACGATTCCTTGTTTTATTTGGGTGTGTGTTTCTTTAAAAGTTTGGTTGCATGGCGGAGAGATAGTCTAGAGTGGTTGAAAAAGGGAAGTGTGTGTGATTGGTGATTGGCAGAAAGGGGGAGGGGTTTTGGAAATGATTCTGAGTGGATGAAAATGTGTGTCTGTCAGGAGTTACAGTTTAGACAGTTGATGAAGACATTTAAGGAGTTAGTTCTGAAGTCTGGGAGATAAGCAGTTTTTGTGTGTGCTTTAGAGTTAGTTCTGTGTATGAAGAAAAGTTGAATGTATATAAAACAAGAAAGTTAAGTTATAGAGAAAAATAAAAAGTCTGAGTGACAGGCTAAAGTGAAACAGTAAACGTACTTGGCCTTAAGGAAAAAGTGTTACAAAGTTACATGCCAAGATCCCTGACAGTGAGAGAGAAAAGTATGTGAAATATCAAAGCAATTGTTTAGTATTTACCCATTCCTAGTTACAGTGTACTACCATATTATTTACGAATTATATCAATAAAATCTACTTTTATTTAAGATACCAGTTCTGAAAGAAATACTTCCCAGGACAACATTAGTACCTCGACCACCTTAAAAACTCGACCTACCTACCCAGTGATAGAAATATAGTATAAAGGTTTGGAAAGCCTTAAATTTCCTGGTGGCAGCCAGATATACACAGTAAAACAAAACATAAAGAACACTTTAAAGGGAAACCAGACACTCCCCAGATAAGGGGTCGTCACACCCACAATGTATATTTTTCCCTCTAACACCAAGCACTCCAACTCCCCAATTTTACCTCAGACACTTCTAGCATTGTATAGAAACAGCTGTAATTTCCCATACAAGTATACCCGCTCACTAGCTGGGGAAGAGGTCCCTTCTGAGGGCACATTCCCCTTATCCTCAGCATGGTGCCCTGTATCCCCTTGACCCTCATGCTCCCTGACAGCAGCGGGGCTGCTAGATCCAGAGTGGGACGTATCTAACAAGCCCCCAAGAGTATTTTTCTGTGTGCCTAACTGACTGTCTCTGCTTCTCCAGGTCAGCCACCTTGGCCTCAAGGGAGCAAACACGTTCCCTGAGAACCGGGAGCTCCTTGCACTGAGCACACACCCAAGACTTCTGTCCAGTGGGCACATAGTCATACATGTGACACTCCGTGCAAAACACTGGATAGCCCCCAACCCCCTGCTGGCATTCTGGCTTCATAATTCTTTTAAAATAAGTAAATATGATCTGCCTTTTTAAACTTTTTGTATTTCTGTGGTTTTCCTTGTCAAAGTCAACAAACCTTACTGGGAAGACAAGGAGCCTAGGGGCTTGGCTTTCTGGCTCTTCCTGGCCTTCTTACAGAGTCCCTAGGCAAAGAGCCCTTTAGATCGCCCTTCGGCTCATGCCAGAGGCTCCTGCCCCTGGCAAGGGGGTTTCTTAAATACTCAATTACAGTCAATCCCAGTCAAACAATGCCCCTTCCTCTCCCTCTCTCAAGCAGCCAGGACTCTGCAACTCTAATCGCTTCCACACACTCCCAAACACAGTCCTCCCACACAATATCCTCAGCTGAATCCCCTCAGCTGAAAGCAAGTTAAAAAACACTCACTCCTCTAGCAGCTCTTTCTCCTGCTCAGAGCTCAGGTGGGTCTGCCTTCTTGACCCAGACACTGCAAAGCTCTTACCCTAAACAACTAAGAAACCATGAACTCTATACTTATCTTCTATACCAAAAGAATATTGTTTTCTTGTCTGCTAGGATCAGCTAGCATCAGCTAGAAAAAGAATCCAACTTGGAAAGGAAAGGCCTACTAATTAGCAGGTTTTCGTTACGTCCTAATAAAATCATACTTATAAAATGAATCTATAGATTTTTTTAAAAAAAAGAATAATCAGAAAAATTTGTTATATTCCCATTCATACCACAGGAGAGAGCACAGGAGTAAAGCAAACCCCTTTTAAAATATATAAAGGTTTGTTACGGATTTAAAAATAAAAATCATTAAACAGCAAAGTTTCTGCAGCTCAGCAACAGAAAAAACAAAGAAAGCAAAGTGTTCTACCTGATACATGCAGTACGTGGTATTAGATGGCAGCTCTTGTTGTAGCGTAAGTATTCCAGCTGTAGCCGAAGTTGCTCTACAGAAAACTATTCATCGTGATGAAGCAAGAAAATATCAAGGTGTACTAATATGGCTTGAGCATAAATTTAACCTGGCGTCCATTCTTGTATAGACATGTATTACACTTTCTGCCTCCTAGGGTCAGGTGGTCCTAGCGACCCAATCAAGGTTCTTCCTTGATGGAATTTCCCAGAGGTTGCCAGCACCGTCCTAATCCCCCCTCCCTCCTGGCTACACAACTGGATACAGGTTCTCACGGTTAACCAATTACTGTTAACCTATGACAGCATTTTTCAGTCCAGCCTTGAAAAAGATAAGGATGTTAGCTGCAGAGAGACTCAAGTCACAAACACCTGCAACTCAGAGTACGCCACTTAATAATCATGTAAACCCTTCGGGAAACTGGGATGCTTTGCCACACAGATCTATTCCACCTTATACTGGTTGGGATTTTGGGCTTTGATTTTGACCACGGTTTCATCCTTTTTACTTTTGAATTTTTTCCCTTCCCCATATAAGAATGATCACTTTCTCCCTTTCTCTCTGTCTCTCCCCGAACGAAGGCAGGAGTATAAGAGAGACGACGGTAGAGACCGACAACGGCCTTGCATCTAAAGAAAGGCTGAAGATTTCCTCAAGAGGATCCCAAGAACATATTTCGTTCCCAAATGAACAGCCTGAGAGTGAGTATCCTTCACAGTTAGGTCACAGGGAAAGGAGAGGAAGTGCCATGGGGGATTTCTAACTCACTTCTTAGCAGCTTTCATACAGACATACAGCCCACTGGAGAAGGTGGGAGGGCCTGAAATCTGGAGGCTCAGAAGGTTCTTGTGGGCAAGAGCTCAGCTGTGGCACTTGAGGGGATGAGGAATCTTTAAATACTAAATATTCTGGGTAAAAGCGGAGGGATGATTAAGATCAGCCAAGGTGGAAAAGGCCAAAGGGTAAAGATATGAAACAGGGGTCTATCAGTGTCTATTAGCCACAAGGTATAAATTTCTCTGGGGCAACTGATGTTCTGTATTCTTGGTGGTTGCAGGGGGGCAACAGTGTGAGGGCTTCTGGTGTCCTGGCCCCACTGCTGAAC
>NW_015166017.1:6463-15486 GCF_001447785.1 Gekko japonicus
ACTGCATCAGAGAACCCACACAGGGGAGAAACCGTTTGAATGCTCAGAGTGTGGAAAGAGATTCAGTCATAGTGGCCACCTTCAACAGCACCAGAGAACCCACACAGGGGAGAAACCTTTTAAATGCTCAGAGTGTGGAAAGAGATTCAGTCTGAGTTGCAATCTTCAAATGCATCGAAGAACCCACACAGGGGAGAAACCTTTTGAATGTTCAGAGTGTGGAAAGAGATTCAGTGAGAATGGCAACCTTCAGCAGCATCAGAGAACCCACACAGGGGAGAAACCTTTTGAGTGCTTAGAGTGTGGGAAGAGATTCAGTCACAGTGGCAGTCTTCACCTGCATCGAAGAACCCACACAGGGGAGAAACCTTTTGAATGCTCAGAGTGTGGAAAAAGATTCAGTGATAGTGGCACTCTTCAAGTGCACCAAAGAACCCACACAGGGGAGAAACCTTTTGAATGCTCAGAGTGTGGAAAGAGATTCAGTCAGAGTGGCACTCTTCAGAACCACCAAAGAACCCACACAGGGGAGAAACCTTTTGAATGCTCAGAGTGTGGAAAGAGATTCAGTCAGAGTGGCCACCTTCAACAACATCAGAGAACCCACACAGGGGAGAAACATTTTGAATGCTCAGAGTGTGGAAAGAGATTCAGTCACAGTGGCAGTCTTCAGCTGCATCAAAGAACGCACACAGGGGAGAAACCTTTTGAATGCTCAGAGTGTGGAAAGAGATTCAGTGAGAGTGGCATCCTTCAGAACCACCAAAGAACCCACACAGGGGAGAAACCTTTTGAATGCTCAGAGTGTGGAAAGAGATTCAGTCAGAGTAGCAGTCTTCAACAGCATCAGAGAACTCACACGGGGGAGAAACCTTTTGAATGTTCTGAGTGTGGAAAGAGATTCAGTAAGAATGGCACTCTTCAGACACACCAAAGAACCCACACAGGAGAGAAACCTTTTGAATGCTCAGAGTGCGGAAAGAGATTCTGTCAGAATGGCAGTCTTCAAATGCATCAGAGAACCCACACAGGGGAGAAACCTTTTGAATGCTCAGAGTGTGGAAAGAGATTCAGTGTGCGTTGCAGTCTTCAACTCCATCAAAGAATCCACATAGGGGAGAAACTTTTTAAATGTTCAGAGTGTGGAAAGAGATTCAGTGTGCGTTGCAGTCTTCAACTGCATCAGAGAACCCACACAGGGGAGAAACCTTTTGAATGCTCAGAGTGTGGAAAGAGATTCAATCAGAGTAGTGATCTTCGGAAGCACCAGAGAACCCACACGGGGGAGAAACCTTTTGAATGCTCAGAGTGTGGAAAGAGATTCAGTGTGCGTTGCCGTCTTCAACTGCATCAGAGAACCCACACAGGGGAGAAACCTTTTGAATGCTCAGAGTGTGGAAAAAGATTCAGTGATAGTGGCACTCTTCAAGTGCACCAAAGAACCCACACAGGGGAGAAACCTTTTGAATGCTCAGAGTGTGGAAAGAGATTCAGTCAGAGTGGCAGTCTTCAGAAGCACCAGAGAACCCACACAGGGGAGAAACCTTTTGAATGTTCAAAGTGTGGAAAGAGATTCAGTGAGAATGGCAACCTTCAGCAGCATCAGAGAACCCACACAGGGGAGAAACCTTTTGAATGCTCAGAATGTGGAAAGAGATTCAGTCGGAGTTGCAATCTTCAGAAGCACCAGAGAACCCACACGGGGGAGAAACCTTTTGAATGTTCAGAGTGTGGAAAGAGATTCAGTGAGAATGGCTGTCTTCAACGGCATCAAAGAACTCACAGCGGGGAGAAACCTTTTGAATGCTCAGAATGTGGAAAGAGATTCAGTGAGAATGGCTGTCTTCAACGGCATCAAAGAACTCACAGCGGGGAGAAACCTTTTGAATGCTTAGAGTGTGGAAAGACATTCAGTTGGAGTGGCCATCTTCAACGCCATCAGAGAACCCACACAGGGGAGAAACCTTTTGAAATGCTCAAAACGTGGAAAAAGATTCAGTCAGAGTGACACTGTTCTACTGCAACGAGGAACTCACACAAGGAGAAGCAATGTAACTGTTTAGCTGGAAAAGAGCTTTTCTCCTATTTCACACCTAAAAGACAACCACAGAAGATAGAAAGCATTGGAAAGATATATATAAACTGGTGCAAGGAGCTCAGAGCTGTGTTTTGCCAGGAGCTCCTTTGCTTATTAGGCCACACACCCCTAATGTAGCCAATCCTCCAAGAACTTACAGAGCTCTTTTTATGGGGGCTACTGTAAGCTCTTGGGGGACTGGCTACATCAGGGGTGCGTGGCCTAATAAGCAAAGGAGTTCCTGCTACAAAAAGAGCCCTGAGAAGCTTGAATATACACAGAAACATTATGCCTCCATGTTGAAAACTTTAGAAAGATCCCACAGGGAAGAAAGCAAGAAAGGGCAAAGGGCTCTGATGGATGAAGGCGCAGCTGATCTCTCCTTTAGCACTGAGTAGTCCCCCCAGGGGAGGAACCGTATCAATGCTCAATGTGTGGCGGGACTTTCAGACACAGATACAATCTTCGCGTTCCTCAGAGCTTGCATACAAGGGTGGAACTTTCCTGCAGCTGGTTTTGATGAGGTTCTTCAAACACCCTGGTGCTGGAGGTTCAGAAAGGCTGAGAAGGTAGTTACACAACGAAAGGCCTTTTTCGTTTTCCCCCTCCTCTGTGAAACTTGTTACTTCAGGTTATCTGCCATTCTAACTCTGACATCTTCAAAACTGGCAGAAACAGTTCCTTTCCCAAATTCCATGAAGGAATAGACAAGTTGAGGGGGTAACAGATATCTACAGCCTCTCTCCTACTGGTGTAACCATAGTGTGACCAGCCGGCATTCTTAATTCAGTGACATGTTTATCTGACAAGCAATTTCTGGAGAGGCATTTTTGTACCCTAATCCCTCCCCAGTCCAGCCTGTTGTGAGCTTTTGACCCAACAACTCAATAAGGTCTAAGGGGTCAGACCCGCCTCCCCCACCAGAACCACTGTTGTTGAAATTGACCAGTATCCATGGAGTTGGCAGGTGAACCTTGTGGGGCACGAATTCCCTATCCAAGATGTCCCTGCCAGCCCATCCCCAGATTCTCCTAGAGAGAGTCAGGAGGGAGGATTCTGTCCTCCTCTGAACACCACCACTGCCACCACCTGTGCATGTGCTGGGAATGACCTGGACTGAGCCCTGGGCCAAGGCGTGCTCCCCCCACATCCTCCTCCCCAGAGCCCCCCTTCCCCTGAATTCCTCCTTTGAGACTGTGCCTTAATGGCGCCAACTGAGAAAATTGTCTTTCCGTCTTCCTACTTTATTTTGGAGTGATCTCTGCATGAGAACTGGTAACGGGCTCAAAGGGGGAAAAATATCCTCCCTCATTCCCAGAGGCTTAATGTGTGCGGAAAAGGGTATCTGAAAAGATAAACAGCATCCCTCTGTTAAAGGGACAGCACACTTTTCCCCTTGCGGCACTCGGCATCCCTAAATTAAGTGTCTCTTTATGACTCAGAGAAAGCAATACTCAGCTAAGAGTCAGAGCTTATTAAAGATATTGCTGTTTGTATCGGATGAATCAGAGTTTGTGTTTTCTATACTTTGCGGGCTCCTTAAACTCCCCCCAGGTGTGATTGAGTGGGTTGAAAATTGAGAGATTTGTCTTTATAAGGGGATTGTCCAATTGGTCTGCATACCTGTTGTATCAACTTGACTATGTTTTTTTTATATTATTGATATGCCTCATGTGTGTGACTCCGCCATTAAATAAATAGTTACAATAATGCACTTTGTAGGGGTTTCCTTACTGAGTTGGGCTTCATTCAATGCGTCAAAGCTTAGTGTGATCCCGGCCACTGGGCCAGGCCAACCTGCACTGTAGGGAGCCCCCGAGAACTTGGAGGGGCACCTCACTTCCTCCCCCCACACACACACTACTTTCTCTTCTCCTCCTCTTGGCTCCCCCGTATCCTCTCCCCTTTCCCTTCCTCATTCTCTCCTTCTCAGTCTTACACCAACCTACCGTTTACTTCCTCCCCATCTTGTGCTGTATTTATTATTTACTTCCTGTATACCCGGCCTTTCTCCTCAGTGAGGACCAAAGCAAGAAGCAGCAGTCTTTTCTGCTCCCTTTTAGCCTCGCAGGAACCCTGTAAGGTAGGATAGGCTGAAAGTATGTGACTGGCCCAAAATCGTCCACTGGGCTTCCACAGCAAAAGGGGAATTTGAGCCTGGGTCTCCAAGACCGTACCCCTACGCTGTAACTGCTAAGCTGCAACCAGGATGGTTGAGAGGGTTGGAATCCAGTTCTTACGAGGAAAGGCTGAAAGGGTTGGGTCTGTTTAGCCTGGGAAAGAGAAGGCTTAGAGGGGACATGATTGCGGTCTTCAAGTATTTGAAGGGCTGTCATGTAGAAGATGGAGCGGATCTATTCTCTCTTGCTCCGGATTGCAAGACTAGATCTAATGGGTGGGAACTACAAGTGAGTCGATACTGGCTAAATATCAGGAGAAAATTCCTAACTGTCAGAATGGTTGAGCAGTGGAACAGACTACCTCGGGAGGTGGTGGATGCTCCTTTGCTGGACGTTTTCAAGCGGAGGCTGGAGGACCATCTTTCGGGTATGTTGTAGGGCTGTCTGTCAGCTATACTCCTGCAAAGTGTAGGGGGTTGGTCTAGATGACCTGGAAGGTCCCTTCCAACTCTAACATTCTATGATTCTAAGAGGGCAGCCAGCCCCCAGGTGATAGCTGGAGATGTCCATGGATTTCTTCTGATCTCCAGATGACAGAAGCCATTCCCCTGGAGAAAATGGCAGCTTTGCAGGACGGACATACCCAGCTAAGGTTCCCCCCCCAGTCCAAGAATACCAGCCCCCCCGACTCTACCCCCACATCCTCAGGGAGTTCCCAACCCAGAGCTGGCGACCCTACAAATAAAGGAGTTGAAATCTCTGTAGTGTTTTCATTTCCAGAATTTTGTTCCCAAGTACCATGGACACAGGCCACTGTTTCCTTCCAAATTACTGTCTGATGCTAGTTCCAGCCTGTTCCAAGTGGCTTCCAAGCCATTTTGTTGGAAAAGGGTGAACACAAGTGTCCCATTTCAGTGTTTTCATTTCTAAAATATTGTTCTCGAGTGTTTGTGATGCATCCCAATTTTTTGAAGTTGAAACGTTCGTTTAATGCCCCTTCCGGCCTTTTCCAGGGTGTTTGGGGGGACTTTTGGACTGGAACAGTTTAATAAAAGGGCAGGACTTCTATTCTTTCATTTCTAAAATATTGTTCTTGGGTGTCTGTGATGCATCCCACTGTTTTTTGCAGGATGGTTCTTCGTTTCATGCCCATTCCGGAGGCATTTCGACCTGGAAGGGGTTAGTAAAATGGCAAGAGTTTCATGTTTTCTTTTCTAAAATACTGTCCTCGAGTGTCTGTAATTCATCCAACTTTTTGGGGGGAGTGGTGTTTTTTGTGTAATGCCCCTTCTGGAAGCATTTTGGCTGGAAGGGGGTCACTTAAATGGCGAGAGTTCTGCATTTCACTACATTAATATCGCTATGTGCCCCCTCGCCCAGATTATCCGGAGATATGGGCTACCAGTAGAAGAAGAGAAGAGACTGAATTTATACCCCGCCCTTCACTCAGAGTCTCAGAGCGCCTTACAAACTCCTCTCCCTTCCCCTCCCCACAACAGACACTCAGACAGATTTCCCACAGTTGCTGCTCTGCGCTCGCTCCTCTCTTTGTCCCGCGGCTTCGGCCGATTTCTCCAGTGGTTTTGTAATCCTGAAGAAACAGGATCACGAAGCCGCGGGGGAAATTGGGCAAAGCCGCGGGTCGAAATGCGGCCGCGTGATTAACCCCACCTTGGGGGGGGGGTTAGGAGTGCGGACTCTAATCTGGGAGAACCAGGTTTGATCCCCCACTCCTCCAACATGCAGCTGCTGGCGTGACCTTGGGCCAGTCACAAGCTCTCTCAGAGCTGTTCTCTCAAGGGCAGTTCTCAAGAGAGCTCTCTCAGCCCCGCCTACCTCACAGGGTGCCTGTTGTGGGGAGGGGAAGGGAAAGGAGATTGTGAGCTGCTGGAAGGTTCCTTCCTGAGCGGAGACAAAAGCGTGTGAGCCGGAGGCCAACGTGGGGAACGAAGTCTAGGTGAGTGTAAGGTGATTCACACTGGGACAAAAAAAACATATCCCACCTTCAAGTATAGGCTAATGGGGTCTGAACTTGCTGAGACAGAGAGGGGGAAATATCCTGGGGTCATAGCGGAGAGCTCCGTGAAAGTGTCGACCCGGTGTGCCCCAGCAGTGAAAAAGGCAAGCTCCGTTTTACGTAGTATTAGGAAAGGGACTGAGAATAAAACTGCCGAGTCCTGACCTGGATATAGCACAGGCAAGCCCAGTCTCATCAGATCTCGGAAGCTAAGCAGGGCCGATTCTGCCACAGGAGGTGGCAGCGGCCACAAGCATGGACGGCTACAAGAGGGAATTAGATAAGCATCTGGAGCAGAGGTCTATCCAATGGCTATTAGCCACAAGGTCTAGATAGGAACTCTCAGGCTGGGGCAAGGGATGCTCTGTCTTCTTGGTGCTTGGGGGAGGGGGACAACAGTGGGAGGGCTTCTAATGTCCCGGCCCCACTGCTGGACCTCCTGATGGCACCTGGTATTTCTGGCCACTGTGTGACACAGAATGTGGAACTGGAGGGTCCATTTTGCCTGATCCAACATTTGCTTCTCTGATGTTCTTATATGGAGCAGGGGTCCATCAGTGACTATTAGCCACAAGGTCTAGATAGGGACTCTCAGGCTGGGGCAAGGGATGCTCTGTCTTCTTGGTGCCTGGGGGTGGGGGCAACAGTGGGAGGGCTTCTAGAGTTCTGGCCCCACTGCTGGACCTCCTGATGGCACCTGGTATTTTTGGATGGGAGACCTCCAAGGAATACCAGCAGTCGGGAGGCAGGGGCGGGCTTTATTCAGCCACCTTTCTGAATATCCTCCAGGCTCCCAGTATGGGTCGGTCACCAGAGGTTGCCATGACTTCCAGGGGCACTCACACACACTCACACGTGTGCACACACACACACACACGTACATATGAAAAATACAAAATAATGCCAAAAAGAGAAAGAGAATAGAATGTCCAGTATTGTAATGCCCCCATGTAGATCTCTGGTGCAGCCTTATTGGCAATACGGTGTGCTGTTCTGGTCTGCGTATTTCAAAAAGGACATCACTGAGCTGGGAAAAGTCCAGAAGAGGGCAACCAGGATGGAGGACCTTCCCTGTGACGCAAGGCTGAAGAGTCTGGGACTTTCCAGTGGAGAAAAGAGGAGGGAATTGATGAGCGGTCGGGTTAGAACGGATAAAAGGAAGTCCTTCTTCACCCAAAGAGTGATTAACACATGGAACTCAGTGCCACAGGAGGTGGCGGCCACAAGCATGTACAGATTCAAGAGGGAATTAGATAAGCATCTGGAGCAGAGGCCCAGCAGTGGCTATTAGCCACAAGGTATAGATAGGGACTCTGGGGCAAGTGATGCTCTGTCTTCTTGGTGCTTGGGGGGTCAACAGTGGGAGGTTTTCTAATGTCCTGGCTCCACTGGTGGACCTCCTGATGGAACCTGGTATTTTTTGCCACTGTGTGGCATGGAGTGTTGGACTGGATGGGCCTTTGGCCTGATCCAACATTGGCCTCTCTTATGTTCTTATAAAAGTTTATTCTGTAAGGAAAATAAAAATTCTGCCTGGGAACACACATCCCCTAGTGCTTAACCCAGTGGGGAACTCTGGGTGACGAAATTTGACAAAGTTTGATGGAACCAATAATTCTGTTTTATTTCTCTGATGTAATGTGAAATATAAAATGCTATGTAATACTTGAAGAGTCTCTTAGGTATTCAGGGGTCCCAGACCCTGAGATCTGTACTCTTCCTTTATGAATTAATAATTTTTTTTGGGGGGGGGGGTCTTCTACTCTACAGGACTGCTTTGTGTGTTTCCTCATATTGGCCTGGGCAAACACAGCCAGGGACAGAGGTTCTGTCGATCACTATTAGGAGGGGGCGAAGAGGAGAGAGAGATGATAGAATATCTAATTTCCTTTGACGCTGATGGATCTGATGAGTGTTTCTATGGGATATGAATAGAGTGTTCACCAAAATGGATTAATATAATATAGATATTTCAACACCATCCACTTTGACAAAGTCATAGGAAAGGAGATATTCTATGCATGGTTCGTTGGCGCCGATGGCGCTTGAATTGCTTCCAGTAAACTGAACAGTGGAAAAAGACATTTCTGGTCCTTGGAGACTTTTTTTTTGGCATAATAATAAATCACGGTCGTTTGCTTCTTCTCCACTTCCAGCCCGCGTGAGCTCCCTCTTTGGTGTGCATTTTCCCCAGGGGAGCTGACCTCCGTCAGCTGGAGAGATCTCCAGCCAGGCCCCACCTGGAGGCTGGCAACCCCACGCCCCACCTCCCCGGAGTCATTTTTGCACCAGAAGGGGGGACTAAAAAGTGCCCGAGTGCTGCATTTCCATGTCTAAACTATAGTGCAAAACTATTGCTCCTTTTGCAGAAGCAAACCCTCCTGCCTCCCCCCCCCTCGCTCGGCCTCTCTAGCAAAGAGCTCGGCTGCTTTAACCCTTTCAGAGCCGAGCGGGAGGCGGTGGGAAGGGAGGCGGGGCTCTCCTGCGCATCCTCGTGTGCGGGCGCGCATGCGTGTCCGGGGTGGGGGTTGCGTCTGGAGAAGCAGCAGCGGCAGCAGGCGGGAGAAGCGGTGCAGCCGGAGCCCAGCGGAGGGGAGGTCTCCTTGGAAGTAAGGCATGCACGGGGGTGGAGAATAAAGATTTAGCTCTTGGAAGGGGGGGTGGATCATGCCAGGCCGTGGCGGTTGCTGGCGTTGCCACCTCCCGGATGGCAAATTCCTGGACGCCTTTTTTTTTTGGGGGGGCGGCGGGAGTTAAATAGTAGGATTTCTGCTCCCGAGAGGGATGCACTGAAAGGAAGGACAGGATT
>NW_015166017.1:16345-25225 GCF_001447785.1 Gekko japonicus
CCAGGTTTCCTGAGGCAGGCAGAGGAGAAGAGGCAGGCAGGGCAGGTGAGGGGGATTCCCTCCAGGGATGTCCAATTCAAGCCACAATATCGGGCCTTATCCTAAGAAGAAGAAGAGCAGAGATTGGATTTATACCCCGCCCTTCACCACCCAAAGGTGTCTCAGAGTGGCTTACAAACTCCTTCCCCTCCCCACAACAGACACCCTGTGAGGTAGGTGGGGCCAAGAGAGCTCTGACAGAGACTGCTCTTTTTTCAAGAACAGCTCTTATCAGAACTGTGCCTTGCCCAAGGTCATCCAGCCGGGTGCAAGTGGAGGAGTGGGTAATCGAACCCGGCTCTCCCAGATTAGAGTTCACACACTTAACCACCACACCAAACTGTCTCCTAAAGTTTCCCTGTCAGATAATTGCCCAAGTTTTAATAATCCAAGTTTTAATAATCACGGCCTCCTTCAGCAGCCTCTTCTGTGAGAGAATTTCTGATTCCTCCAGATAACTCAGCAGGTCTGCTGATGGAAGGGGGTGCAGAGTCGGGGAGGGGGGCCGGATCCACTCCTTGGTCTCTTTTCTGTTGAATCTCTCACCTCTCTCCCTCGCTGCTGTTTCAGATGTGGGGGCCATCCCTGACGTTGGAAGCAACAGTCCCTGAGGCGGAAGGAGCTTCCTTGGAGCAAGGGCCGAGGGCGCAGGCCGTGGAGCGTGCCCAGGATCCCCTCTCCTTTGGTAAGGACCTGTTGTGCCTGGATGCAGGTGGGGCACCCCGTGAATGTGATGATGGGTAGAGACTTCAGGTCAGGATAAAAATAAATAACACAACACAGAGTTAATTTGTGGCACTCAATGGCCACTAACTCTGATGCCTCCAAAAGGAGATTAGAGAAATCCCTGGAGGGGAGTTTCTCCCTTTAATTAAAAAGTACATATCTCACCTACCTTCCATAAAAAGAAATCAAATTGCTGGAGGGGTGGGGGGGAAGCGAGACAACCCTGGGCAGAGCTCTTCAGCCTGGTGGATAAAGGGAGCCTCCAGCTTCTGGGGTAGCAGAACTCTGAAAACCAATTCCTGGGGGCCAGTAATGTTGGAGAAATCTGGCTTCTGTGCCTGTGCTTCAAGGGGCCTCTAGCAGGCCGCTGTGGGGAACAGGGTGCTGGGGGGACGGGTGGCAGGTGGAGGACCGGCACCCCCCAGGAGCTCTGAGAAGGGGCTTGGGAACAGATGTCACGTTGATGCTGCGTCTGGCTGGAAACCTGGTTGGGAAGTGAGCCTGCCAAGAGACACTCTGCAAATGCACTCCTATTCCCCTCGAGTCTCCAGATGTGCTCAAGCCACAACTGGTCCAGATGGGACGGTGATGTGTGTCATGCGACGTCTTTCCCTCCCTGCAGACCAAACACAGGTCTCACCGACATCTGGAATATGCCAGCCACATTTATAATCCCTGAGGCTCATGGGTACCATTTACTTCTCCTTTGCCTCTCCCAGAATTCAGTAAAAAGGTATATAAAAATGCATTGAGTGTACGCAGGGAAAAGGTTCACAACCCCGGGCAGGAGGGGGCGTGTGAAGCAGGGAACAAGCAAGCAAACTCCCTTCCTCCCTCCTTTGTTTCAGGAAGAGGCAGTGAAGAGATGCTGTTGAGCCGTCGTCTTCTCAGAGGTGTGGAAACGGCTGCTACCCCTCCAGTCCTGGTTGGGAAGTGAGCCTGCCAAGAGACACTCTGCAAATGCACTCCTATTCCCCTCGAGTCTCCAGATGTGCTCAAGCCACAACTGGTCCAGATGGGACGGTGATGTGTGTCATGCGACGTCTTTCCCTCCCTGCAGACCAAACACAGGTCTCACCGACATCTGGAATATGCCAGCCACATTTATAATCCCTGAGGCTCATGGGTACCATGTACTTCTCCTTTGCCTCTCCCAGAATTCAGTAAAAAGTATATAAAAATGCATTGAGTGTACGCAGGGAAAAGGTTCACAACCCCGGGCAGGAGGGGGCGTGTGAAGCAGGGAACAAGCAAGCAAACTCCCTTCCTCCCTCCTTTGTTTCAGGAAGAGGCAGTGAAGAGATGCTGTTGAGCCGTCGTCTTCTCAGAGGTGTGGAAACGGCTGCTACCCCTCCAGTCCAGGTAGGAGAGATGAGCGTCACGGCATTCTGGGACCCCCAGGGCTATTTCCTTGGGACCCTCCAATTCCCCTTTAGTTCTTTCATTGGCCGGGTGGAAACTGGCAAGGGAGTGACTGAATCCATGGAGCGTGACCATAGTTCTAAAAAAAACCCTCCCAGGTTATTTACAATATAAGCTCCCTAAGGCCGGAAAGCACTTTAACACCAGCGTTCCCTCTCAGAGGACTTCGTATGAGCTAGTTCACAGTTTTTTAGCCCCTGGCTCACATGTTCTTGTCTTTGCTCAGGAAGGACGACTCCAGAGCGAGCGAATTCATGCAGTAGCCAAATGGCTCGCTCACAACTTTAATGGCAGCAGCTCACATAGTAGACGTTTTGCTGCGAAGACTCCACAGCTTAGAGGGAGCATTGTTTGGCACTTACCAATCTTTTACGATAAGAAGATAACATTTCCATATTCAGCATAGAATACATCAACAGAAACGTAGTGCACTAGTGTGAAAGACAGAGTGCCCTGGTCTAGTCAACAAGAGCTCACAGAGAGCTGATTGGAAACCAGCCCAGAGCCAAAGAGTCTTCACCAATTTAGACCCTCAGTACCCACAGGTTCAGCCCACATGGATAAAGGTTAGCATTTAGCAGAAGAATATCAAAATAAAGACAACAGTTTTCACCTTGAACTCATACACTGGTTAGACAGTCAAGGATGTTATGTGTAGATTTTATTGGAAGCACAGATGCCTGGTTCAGCAAGTATGCTGCATGTCAGAAGCTATAAACCTTCTCACTAGGAGAAGGGTGAACTAGAAAAATGTAAACTATTCCTTTTGGAGCAGAGTGCCTTGTCAGGCTAGAGAGAGGCTTGAGAAATGACAGTAGCTAAGCATGCAAAGCCTTATGGGAGAGGAACCCGACAGAGAGGCCTCAGCCAATCCAGGCTGTTATACAGAAAGGCCCCAAGCTCACTGATTTTCCTGCCACACTTTTGCTCCCGCAGTTTCTACAAGGTGTCCAGGCGAGAGACCCTCTGAACGTTGTTCTACGGGTATGCGTGTTGATCTGTATTCAGCTACCAGTATAGCAGAACCCGAAAAATGCGGCTTTTTTCGGGTTCATTTTGCGGCTTTTTTCGTGTTCATTTTGCTGTACCGAAAAGGCTATACTGACATTGGGGAGGGAAAGCAAGGCATTCTAAACATGCCTGCCCTTTGCTTCCCCAGCTAGCCTGCCACAATGGGTTGGCTGGGGGAGGGAATGGCAGGCAGACATGCCCCCTTTCTTCCCTGAGCCTCTCCACTTTCCGGAGAAAGTCGGGGAAATGCGGGGGGCATCTTTAAATCTGGGGAAGGGAAAGAAATGCGTTTTAAACATGCCTCGGCTTTCTGCCTGCTGTTCTCCAGCTACCCCATGTCAGCTAGAGAAGTTAAGGCCCACAGCAGAGGCCTTCCCTTGTCAATTACACTCTCCGCTGACTGGCAGGGAGTGAAATTGACAAGGAAATCTATGGGCTGCCTGAGGGAAGGACAGCATTTTAACATGCCTCCTTTCCCTCTGAGTGGCCTTGCTGGGAGGGCGGAGTAGAAATCTAATAAATAAATAAGACCCAAAAATATTCAGGAATACCGAATATTTTTCCAATCCAAATACTTTACCGGTATTGGACTGGGGAAATTTAGCATCTGTGGGTATGTTTTGGGTGTGATGTTCATGAAGCCAAAAAATTTGGGGTATTTTTTGCACACCTCTACGCATTTGGCGGGTTTTTGCACACCTCTACGCTGTTCCCTTTACACATCCCAAGCCACACATCCTGGACCTTCCCAGTCTACTTCCTTCCAGTCTGGCATGATGAGGAAATCTGCTTTTTCTTCCAGGGTCCCTTTTCCTTTGAGGAGGTGTCCATCGATTTCACTGAGGAAGAATGGGCCCTGCTGGATCCGGGACAAAGAGCTCTGCACAGGGAAGTCATGCTGGAGAACTATGAGAATGTGGCCTTTCTGGGTAAGGATCTTCCCTGGGTGCCAAAGGTGCAGATTGCTGCCATTGTGAGGAGGCATGAATCAAAATACTGAATAGCTATTCCCAGTTTTGAGGCCTGTCCCACTACTTGGGGGTGGGCGGGCTGTGGCTCCCTAGGAGAACATGTAGAAGGTCACAGGTTCAATCCCCAGCATTTCCAGTAAAAGGGATCAGGTGGGAGGTCAAGGGTGTAGACTTTCCAATTTCCCGGGGGGGGGCTGGGGCTGGGCCAGAGGCATTGCTTTGCTAGGAGCAAGGGTGGCTCCCGGGGGAGGCTGAGCAGCTTCCTGAAAATTTCGGCGGGGGCTGAAGCCCCGCTGCCCCCACGAAGATTACGCCTATGTGGGAGGTGATGTGAAAGACCTCTGCCTGAGACCCTGGAGAGCCGCTGCCAGACTGAGTAGACAGCACTGACTTCAATGGACCAAGGTTCATGTGTTCCTCTGTTGTTCTTGCCCAGGGGCAACAGAGGCCAGTGTTGCGGCCATCACCCAACCCAGAGAAGGTGTCCTGGCCTGAGGCAAAGTTAGGGATGAGAGGCCCTCAGAAGGACCAGAAGGGGCCAGATCCTCATTTCACTGATGTGAACCTTTACAAGACACCCTGAATGGGGTTACAGATCTCCGTTCTGCCTGTGATCTGGAAACAATCCTGTCAGGAACCTAAGCCTGGATCCCCCGGGGTCACCACAGTTTGTACCTGAGCAACACCCAGTTCAGTGGGTTCTTAAGAAGTCAAATAGAGGAGGAAGATCCTTAGTGTTTTATTGCAGCAGATCACTTGAGAACAGTTAGGCCAAACTAGCCCACCAAAATTGACTGCTTTCCGGACACAATCAGGAAGTACATGAGAATTTATACTGAAAATGATGAAACCTTCAAAAACAAGATTCAAAGTACATAATTGGTTACAAAGGGCTCTGCGTCATATGACTAATAATTCACCCATTGGTCAAGTACGGAAAAAGGTGTAACTACCTAGTATCTGAGGAGTTTATTTAACCTAACCTGAATAATATCAGCCAAGGATTCTTTATACCCAAACAAAAAGTGTTTTTTCTGATACGAAGCTAAAACCCTTAAGAACATAACATAAGAGATGCCAGTGTTGGATCAGGCCAAAGGCCCATCCAGTCCAACACTCTGGGTCACACAGTGGACAGAAATACCAGGGGCCATCAGGGGGTCCACCAGTGAGTCCAGGACATTAGAAGCCCCCCCCCTGTTGCCCCCCCCCCCAAAGCACCAAGAAGACAGAGCATCACTTGGCCAAAGTCCCTAACTATACCTTTCTACGGTGTGATGACCAGAACTGTACACAGTATTCCAAATGAGGTCGCACCATTGATTTATGTAGGGGCATTATGATATTGGCTGATCTGTTTTCAGTACCCTTCCTAATAATCCCCAGCATAGCTTTGGCCTTTTTTATTGCAGTTACATACTGTCGCGGCATTTTCAGTAAGTTATCTACTACAACTCCAAGATCTCTGACTAGATCAGTCTCTGCCAGTTCAGACCCCATCAGTGTGTATTTATATTTAGGATTTTTGGCTCAAATGTGCATCACCTTGCACTTTGCCACATTGAATCCCATTTGCCATGTTGACACCCACTTCCCCATCCTTGACAGATCCCTTTGTGGACCAAGTACTGATCCCTGTGGTACCCCACTGCTTACCCCCCTCCACTGGGAGAACTGCCCATTTATACTCACTCTCTGTTTTCTATTAATTAGCCAGTTTTTGATCCATAAAAGGACTTGTCCTTTTATCCCATGATTTTTGAGCTTGCTTAGGAGCCTTTGATGAGGAACTTTATCAAAAGCTTTCTGGAAGTCAAGGTAAATAATATCTATTGGATCCCCCTTGTCCACATGTTTGTTCACCCCCTCAAAGAACACTAACTGGTTAATGAGACAAGATCTTCCCTTACAGAACCCATGCTGAGTCTGCCTCAATAGGTTTTGTTCATCTATGTGCCTACTAATTCTTTCCTTAATAATGGTTTCCACCAACTTACCCGGTATTGACATTAGACTGACTGGCCTGTAATTTCCCGGCTGTCCTGTGGAACACTTCTTAAAAATGGGAGTGACATTAGCTACCTTCCAGTCCTCAGGAATGGATGTAGATTTTAAGGAAAGATTACGTATTATTGTAAGGAGATCCAGAAGTTCACATTTGAGTTCTTTCAGAACTCTCGGATGTATGCCATCCGGGCCTGGTGATTGATCAGTTTGTAAGTTGTCTATCAGTTTTAGGACCTCCTCTCTCATCACCTCAATCTGACTCAGGTCTTTCAACACCCCTCCAGAAATCAGCGGTTCTGGAGTGGGAAGCAGTTCTCATCTTCCACAGTGAAGACAGAGGCAAAAAATGCATTTAGCTTCTCAGCCATTTCCCTATCATTCTTCAGTACTCCTTTTACCCCTTGGTCATCCAAGGGCCCCACTGCCTCCCTGGCTGGTTTCCTGCTTCTAATGTATTTGAAGAAAGGTTTATTGTTGGTTTTTACGTTTTTCGCTATATTCTCCTCATATTCCCTTTTTGCCTGCCTGACCACAGACTTGTATTTTGTTTTTATAAAAAAAGATTCTTATAAAAAGAATCTGTAGAATGAAAAAAGAGAATAATCAGAAAAATTCATTATATTCCCATTCATACTACAGAAGAGAGCGCAGGAATAAAGCAGACCCCTTTTAAAATATATAAAGGATTGTTACGGATTTAAAAATAAAAATCACTAAACAGCAAAGTTTCTGCAGCTCAGCAAGAGAAAAAACAAATAAAACGAACTGTTATACCTGATACATGCAGTACGGGGTATGAGATGGCACCTCTTGTTGCAGCGCAAGTATTCCAGCTGTATCCTAAGTTGCTCTACAGAAAACTATTCATCGTGATGAAGCAAGGAAATATCAAGGTGTACTAATATGGAATGAGCATAAATTTAACCTGGCTTCCTTCGTGTCTTTGTGTGTATTACACTTTCTGCCTCCTAGGGTCAGGTGGTCCTAACAACCCAATCAAGGGTCCTCCTTGATAGAATTTCCCAGAGGCTGTCAGCACCCTCCTAATCCCCCCTCCCTCCTGGCTACACAACTGGATACAGGCTCTCGTTGTTAACCAATTACTGTTAACCAATGACTGCATTCTTCAGTCCAGCCTTGAAAAAGATAAGGATACGGATGTTAGCTGCAGAAAGACTCAAGTCACAAACACCTGCAACTCAGAGTAGGCCACTTAATAATCATGTAAACCCTTCGGGAAACTAGGATGCTTTGCCACACAGATTCATTCCCCCTTATACTGGTTGGGATTGTGGGCTTTGATTTTGACCATGGTCTCATCCTTTTTACTTTTGAATTTTTCCCCTTCCCCATGTAAGAATGATCACTTTCTCTCCCTTTCTCTCTGTCTCTCTCCGAACAAAAGGCAGGAGTATAAGAGAGACGACGGTAGAGACTGACAACGGTCTTGCATCTAAAGAAAGGCTGAAGATTTCCTCAAGAAGATCCCAAGAACATATTTCGTTCCCAAATGAACAGCCTGAGAGTGAGTATCCTTCATAGTTAGGTCACGGGAAAAGGCGAGGAAGTGCCATGGGGGATTTCTGATTCACTTATTAGCAGCTTTCATACAGACATACAGCCCACTGGAGAAGGCGGGAGGGCCTGAAATGTGGAGGCTCAGAAGGTCCTTGTGGGCAAGAGCTCAGCTGTGGCACTTGAGGGGGTGAGGAATCCTTAAATACTAAATATTCTAGGTAAAAGCGGAAGAATGGTTAAGATCAGCCAAGATGGACAAGGCCAAAGGGTAAACATATGAAACAGGGGTCTATCAGTGTCTATTAGCCACAAGGTATAAATAGGAGCTCTCGGTCTGGGGCAAGTGATGCTCTATATTCTTAGTGCTGGGGGGGGGGCAACAGTGTGAGGGCTTTTGGTGTCCTGGCCCCACTGCTGGAACTCCTGATGGCACCTGGTATTTTTGGCCCCTGTGGAACAGAGTGTTAGACTGGAGGGGCCATTGGCCTGATCCAACATTGTCTACTCTTACATTCTAATGTTCTTAAAGGGCCATCAATCTTTTCCTAATGCAGCCACATAACATGCCTTTGGACCTTAGCAGCCTTCCCAGGCGCTAAAAGGATTTCTCTGTTTTTTCCAGCAGAAGGTGATCAAAGGAACGAAGAGGGCAAGGAACTTCGTCAGCAAATGCCAGATAAAGTTAAGAATAAAGACTTGAAAGAAAACATCAGCAATCAAGGCAGGCCGATGAAAAAGAAAGGCATTCATATGGTTGAGATGAGAGATGGAAGACAGCATAATGTACGTATTTCAAAGCACAGGATAATGAAGACAAGTAAATCCATTCGGTGTGAAAAGGACTTCAGAAATAGCTCACAGCTCTTTGTATACCAAAGAAAACACATAGTCAAGAAACCTTTTGAATGTTCGGTGTGTGGAAAGAGATTCAGTCTGAGTTGCAATCTTCAGATGCATCAGAGAACCCACACAGGGGAGAAACCTTTTGAATGCTCAGAGTGTGGAAAGAGATTCAGTCAGAATGGCAATCTTCAAATGCATCAGAGAACCCACACAGGGGAGAAACCTTTTAAATGGTCAGAGTGTGGAAAGAGATTCAGTGATAGTGGCACTCTTCAGAAGCACGAGAGAACCCACACAGGGGAGAAACCTTTTGAATGCTTAGAGTGTGGAAAGAGATTCAGTC
>NW_015166017.1:25715-38192 GCF_001447785.1 Gekko japonicus
TAAATGCTCAGAGTGTGGAAAGAGATTCAGTATGCATTGTAGTCTTCAACTGCATCAGAGAACCCACACAGGGGAGAAACCTTTAGAATGCTTAGAGTGTGGAAAGAGATTTAGTGAGAGTGGCATCCTTCAGAAGCACCAAAGAACCCACACAGGGGAGAAACCTTTTAAATGCTCAGAGTGTGGAAAGAGATTCAGTCAGAATGGCCATCTTCAACTGCATCAGAGAACCCACACAGGGGAGAAACCTTTAGAATGCTTAGAGTGTGGAAAGAGATTTAGTGAGAGTGGCATCCTTCAGAAGCACCAAAGAACCCACACAGGGGAGAAACCTTTTAAATGCTCAGAGTGTGGAAAGAGATTCAGTCAGAATGGCCATCTTCAACTGCATCAGAGAACCCACACAGGGGAGAAACCTTTAGAATGCTTAGAGTGTGGAAAGAGATTTAGTGAGAGTGGCATCCTTCAGAAGCACCAAAGAACCCACACAGGGGAGAAACCTTTTAAATGCTCAGAGTGTGGAAAGAGATTCAGTCAGAATGGCCATCTTCAACTGCATCAGAGAACCCACACAGGGGAGAAACCTTTTAAATGCTCAGAGTGTGGAAAGAGATTCAGTCAGAATGGCCATCTTCAACTGCATCAGAGAACCCACACAGGGGAGAAACCTTTAGAATGCTTAGAGTGTGGAAAGAGATTTAGTGAGAGTGGCATCCTTCAGAAGCACCAAAGAACCCACACAGGGTAGAAACCTTTTGAAATGCTCAAAATATGGAAAGAGATTCAGTTAGAGTGACAGTGTTCTACTCCAACAAGGAACCCACAGAAGGAGAAGCAATGTAACTGTTTAGCCGGAAAAGAGCTTTTTTCCTATTTCACACCTAAAACACAGCCACAGACTATAGAAAGCATTGATATAAACTGGTGTAAGAAGCTCAGAGCTCTTTTTGTGTTAGGAGCTCCTTTGCTTATTAGGCCATACACCCCTAATGTAGCCAATCCTCCAAGTGCTTTGAGACCTCTTTTTATGGGGGCTACTATAAGCTCTTGGAGAACTGGCTACATCAGGGGTGCGTGGCCTAATAAGCAAAGGAATTCTTGCTACAAAAAGAGCCCTGAGAAGCTTAAATCTACACAAAAACATTATGCCTCCATGTTCAAAACCTTAGAAAGAAACGGGATTAAATTTAAATGGCTGATGCCAGAAGGTATTATGTTTAATTACAAAGAAAGATGGTATAAGATAAACTCCATCTTTAAAATGGATGACTTTATTAGAAGATTTGGAGAAGAATTAGAGATTCCAGTGTCAGAAGAGAGTTAGAGCCAAGAAGAAGAAGGCGAAGAAGAAGAAAGAGAGAGGGAGGAGATTGAAAGTGGGTCAGTGATGGAAACGAAAAGAGAGAGGAAGATCAGGAAAGCCAATACTATTCCGTTACAAGTGCGTACTAGATTATTTTATAGGAAGAAAAATACTAAACAAGATGGAAGGAAGAAAGAGAAATGAGATAAAAATAATATCAATTAACATCAATGGACTTAATGGCCCTCAAAAAAAATGGAAACAAACCTTCCACCAATTAGGGAAGCTTAAACCACAATTTATTTGCCTGCAAGAGACCCACATTAAAAAGGAACATCAAAAATATTTAGAAAATAACAAACTAGGGATCAAATTTGCTTCATCGGATCCCAACAAAAAGAAGAACGGGGTGGTGACGTATGTGAAGCATGTGCTAGACCCAGAAATGATTTATGAATCCAAAGATGGCAGAGTGGTGAAAGTCAAGGTACGAAGAGGAGGGAAATCATTGTTGATAGTAAATGTATATGCCCCGAATTCGGGGCAAAAAAAGTTCTATCGAAATCTTGGGAAAGTGTTAGCACAACAAGAAAGTGATGAAATATGTTTGGCAGGAGATTTGAATGCTGTGTTAATAAACGACTGGAGCGAAAAATCATGGAAAAGGAGGTGAACTCCCAATACCCTTTTTGAGGATGGTAGATGACCTGAATTTAACAGATGCTTGGAGAATAAAGAATCCTGACAAACTTGAGTATACTTACTATTCCAGTCATCACAGATCTTGGTCGCGTATCGACATGATTTGGTTAAGTGCAACGACGCTTTGTGATTTAAAAGAAGCGGAGATACAGCCCATGTCATATGCAGACCACAAACTGGTGTTGGTAACATTGTTTGATGATGTACAAAAGCAAATAAGATGGAGACTTAATCCATTCTTATTGAAAGATGAGAGTTTTAGAAAAAGCTAGAGGAGAGATAAAGGAATTTTTTCAAATTAATATGCGCCCGGAAACGAAGCTGATAACCGTGTGGGACGCATTCAAGGCTTTCGCAAGAGGAATATTTATCTGCGAAGCGATTAATAGAAAGAAAAGAATAAATTAAAAAATGGAGGACTTGAAAGCAAAAATGAAAGAAGAGGAGGATAAATTGAAAACAGAACCGGATTCGACCCAAGTAAGTCTAAAAATTCCAAAATATCAACATGAGATTAATTGTCTGCTTAATGAAGAAATAGCGAAGAAAATTTTATATGCCAAGCAGAATTTCTTTGAAAACGCAAACAAGCCAACCAGGTTGCTTGCATATAGACAGAGACAAGAAGAAAAGAGAAGAGTCATTAAGACACTAAAGAATGAACAAGGAACTGAAATGAGTGATCCAGGAGACTTAAAACAAATAGTTAAAAGATTTTATGCCAACTTATATAGTAAAAATGTGGTTGAGTTAGATGAAATTAAGAGATATCTAAACAATAACCCAAATATTAAAAAATTAAACGAACAGCAGAAAAAGATCCTGGAGCACCCAATTGCAATGGTGGAAGTAGTACAAGCAATCAAGAAGCAAAAGAAAAATAAATCCCCTGGACCGGATGGGCTGTCAGCAGAGTTTTATATTGCATTTGAGGAGGAAATTAGTTTTAACTCTGAAAATGGTTATCTCAGATGGGGGAAAGATAATACCAGAATCCTGGGGTTCTGCTGTAATCTCCTTGATTCATAAGAGAGATACTGATGAATAGGAAATACGAAATTATCGACCGATCTCTCTCTTGAATGTCGATTATAAAATCTATGCTTCCATCATTGCCCAACGATTAAGACAGGTGCTTGCCCAAATGATTCACTCAGATCAGGCCGGGTTTTTACCCAATAGGCAAATGAGGCATAATGTAAGAATCATATTAAATGCCCTAGAATATGGTGAAGTAAACGTAGATAAACAATTAGCTATGGTATTTCTCGACGCCGAGAAGGCGTTTGACAATATTAATTGGGAATATATGATTGAGAACTAAAAGTAATGGGTTGTGATGAAGTCTTTATTATGAGAATAGAAAAAATATATCAGAAACAAGATGCCAAAAACATAATAAATGCAGACATGATGGAAGAAATAGAAATATGTAAGGGTACCCGACAAGGATGCCCTCTCTCGCCTTTATTATTTATCCTAGTGATTGAAGGACTATGTGTGGCTTTGAGAAATAATAGTAAGATAAAAGGAATCAAGGTAAAAGGGCAAGAATACAAACTACAGGCGTATGCCGATGATATAGCAATTATGATGGTGGATCCAATAAATTCCATGTTACCATTAATGGACACTTTAGATGAGTTTGGGCGACTAGCGGGTTTTAGAATTAATACTGGGAAAACCAAAGTCCTAACAAAAAACTGTAAAGATAATATAATTCAGAGTTTAAAGGAAATGTCAAAATTCGAAGTGGTAAAGAGAATAAAATATTTGGGAATATACATAACAAATAGAACTAGTACCTTGGTTCAAGATAACTATGAAAGGCTAATAGGTGTAACCAAAAAGGAATTAGAAAATTGGTCAAGGTTACAACTTTCTATGATGGGGAGGGTATCCGTGATTAAGATGACTCTTCTCCCAAAAGTGTTATTTCTTTTCCAAACGATTCCAGTGCTTCGAAATTATGGTTATTTTCAAAAGTTGTACAGATTAGTTCGAGAGTTTGTGTGGCAAAAGAAAAAGCCAAGAATCAAATTAAAATTTCTACAGGAGAAAAATCAAAGAGGTGGATTAGCAATACCAAAGTGGCGAATTTATTATCAGGCAGCGGCACTATCCTGGTTAAGAGAATGGATGCTTTTGGAAAATCCAAGGATTTTAAATATAGAAGGATTTAACTTTATGGTGGGATGGCATGCCTTTATATGGGACAAGAAATACGAGACACATTCGTATTTCAGGCAACATCTGATCAGAGCTAGCTTGTTAAAGGTATGGAATGAAATTAGAACATTATTTTACACCAAGACACCAAGATGGCTAGCCCCGCTAGAGGCAATTTCCTTACCAAATTTAATGTCAGCGGTACGAACTCTGAGGTATGAGGTTTTTCTAGATTGTAATAACATGCTTAAAGAACAGGAAGAATTGCGGGTTAAACAAATAGAATTGTCTTGGTGGGAAAGGAATCAGCTAAGCTCCAGGTATGCTAAAGACAAACAAATTGGTTTTTTTTCTGAGAGGTCGGATTTAGATAAAATATTGCTGGGAAAAGAAGTTAAATTGATTGGCAAACTTTATTCATTTCTGTTAAGTTTTAAGATGCAGGATGAGGTCTCTAAAGTAACTATAAGGCCATGGATAAAAAATCTGGGGTATGATATTGATGTGAGGAAGTGGGAAAAGATTTGGGAAAATATAAGATGGGTAAAAGAAAATGTTTTTAAGATGGTACATCGGTGGTACATGGCTCCAGAAAGATTAGCCAGAATATATGTGGGGTTAGATGGTAAATGCTGGAAGTGTAAGGTCCAGGTGGGTTCTTATTACCACGTTCAGTGGACATGTAGCGAAGTGAAGCAATACTGGAAGGAGGTGCAAAGGGTATTAATGCAAATAACTAAAATACAAATTCCGCTAGAACCAGAAATATTTCTTTTAAATATATCCGCTGAAAACTGGAAGAAAAAGGAGAAATATTTGGTTTTACATTTAACGACGGCAGCAAGAATAGTTCTCGCAAAATATTGGAAGAATGAAGAGGTACCAACTAGATGGGACCTGATTGGTAAAATAATTGAAGTGGTAGAAATCGACAATTTAACACAAAAGATGCACGGAAATATGAACACAATATTTCAGAATGTTTGGTCACAAGTGTATAAATGGTTGGAGTCAATCCTATGATAGGAGGAGATCTTTTCTTCCCACAGGGAGGAAAGCAAGAAAGGGCAAAGGGCTCTGATGGATGAAGGCGCAGCTGATCTCTCCTTTAGCACTGAGTAGTCCCCCCAGGGGGGGAACCGTATCCATGCTCAATGTGTGGCGAGAGCTAAGTTCAGACACAGATACGATCTTCGGGTTCCTCAGGGCTTGCATGCAAGGGTGAAACTTTCCTGTAGCTGGTTTTGATGAGGTTCTCCAAACGCCCTGGTGCTGGAGGTTCAGAAAGGCTGAGAAGGCAGTTAACACAACGAAAGGCCTTTTTAGTTTTTCCCCTCCTCTGTGAAACTTGTTACTTCAGGTTACCTGCCATTCTAACTCTGACATCTTCAAAACTGGCAGAAACAGTTCCTTTCCCAAATTCCATGAAGGGAATAGACAAGTGGAGAGGGGTAACAGATACCTACAGCCTCTCTCCTACTGGTGTAACCATAGTGTGACCAGCTGGCATTCTTAATTCAGAGACATGTTTATCTGACAAGTAGTTTCTGGAGAGGCATTTCTGTACCCTAATCCCTCCCCAGTCCAGCCTGCTGTGAGCTTTTTTTTTTGGGGGGGGGGTCTCTCGCCACTTTGAAACCGAAAGCATTCTGGCACTAGGATTCATTTTGTTTGAAAGGGAAGGTTGTGTCACCTAACCCAACAACTCAGTAAGGTCTAAGGGGTCAGACTCGCCTCCTACACAAGAACCACTGTTGTTGACATGGACCAGTATCCATAGAGTTCGCAGGTGAACCTTGTGGGGCTCGAATTCCCCAATCCAAGATGTCCTTGCCAGCCCATCCCCAGATTCTCCTAGAGAGTCAGGAGGGAGGATTCCCTCCTCCTCCGCTGAACACCACCACTGCCACCACCCGTGCATGTGCTGGGATTGACCTGGACTGAGCCCTGGGCCAAGGCGTGCTCCCCCCACATCTTCCTCCCCAGAGCCACCCTTCCCCTGAATTCCTCCTTTGAGACTGTGCCTTAATGGCGCCAACTGAGAAAATTGTCTTTCCATCTTCCTACTTTATTTTGGAGTGGTCTCTGCATGAGAACTGGTGATGGGCCCAAAGGGGGAGAAGTATCCTCCCTCATTCCCAAAGGCTTACTGTGCGCAGAAAAGGATATCTGAAAATATAGATAGCATCCCGTGAAGCCTCTGTTAAAGGGACAGCACCCTTTTCCCCTCGAGGCAGTCGGCATCCCTAAATTAAGTGTCTCTTTATGACTCAGAGAAAACAATACTCCGCTAAGAGTCACAGCTCATTAAAGATATTGTTGTTTGTATCGGATGAATCAGAGTTTGTGTTTTCTGTACTTTGCGGGCTCCTTAAACTCTCCCCAGGTGTGATTGAGTGGATTGAAAATTGGGATTATTGGCTTTAAGGGGTGTGGTGCTGCTCGTTGGGGTGTGGGGGTGCAGGGGTGCACGCGATGCAAAGACGACAGGACACAAGTCTGCAGGAAGCTGTCTCAAACCTCTCGGTTTCCCAGCATTTATAAGCTCAGTTTTCCCCCATTTCCCTCCTCCTCTCTCTCCCTCCTTAAGGGAAAGTTACAAGCATTCTAGCATCCTTTTGGAATGTGTGTGTGTGTGTTTTCAGGCAGCTGTCTGCTATCTGCCTCTCCCCCCCTCTCTCAAGGCCAACTGACTGCGTAGTTTAGGTAGTCACCAGACTTCTCTTAGCACACAAACACTTTTGGATTCCCAATATCCAGGCAGGAGAATCCTACAAAGGGGATTGCCCGATTGGTCTGCATACCTGTTGTATCAACTTGCCTGTGGTTTTTTTATATTATTGATATGCTTCCTATTTGTGACTCCGCCATACAATAGATAGTTACAATAATGCACTTTGTAGGGGTTTTCTTACTGAGCTGGGCTTCATTCAATGCGTCAAAGCTTAGTGTGATCCCGGCCACTGGGCCAGGCCAACCTGCACGGTAGGGAGCCCTCAAGGACTTGGGGGGCCCACATACACCCTCTTTCCCCTTCTCCTCCTCTTGGCTTCCCCCGTATCCGCTCCCCTTTCCCTGCCTCCTCTTCTTCTCAGCCTTACAGCAACCTACCGTTTACTTCCTCCCCATCTTGTGCTGTATTTATTATTTACTTCCTGTATACCCGGCCTTTCTCCTCAGTGAGGACCAAAGCAAGAAGCAGCAGTCTTTTCTGCTCCTTTTTCGCCTCGCAGGAACCCTGTAAGGTAGGATAGGCTGAAAGTATGTGACTGGCCCAAAATCAGCCAGTGGGCTTCCATAGCAAGAGGGGAATTTGAGCCTGAGTCTCCCAAGACCCTACCCCTATGCTGTAACTGCCAAGCTGCAACCAGGATGGTTGAGAGGGTTGGAATCCAAGCCTTAGGAGGAAAGGCTGAAAGAGTTGGGTCTGCTTACCCTGGGAAAGAGAAGGCTTAGAGGGGACAAGATTGCAGTCTTCAAGTATCTGAAGGGCTTTCATGTAGAAGATGGAGCGGATGTATTCTCTCTTGCTCCGGATTGCAAGACTAGATCTAACGGGTGGGAACTACAAGGGAGTCGATACCGGCTAAATATCAGGAGAAACTTCCCAACTATAAGAATGGTTAAGCAGTGGAACGGTCTGCCTCTGGAGGTGGTGAATCCTCCTTCGCTGGACGTTTTCAAGCGGAGACTGGACGACCATCTTTCAGGTATGTTGTAGGGCTCTTTTTCGGCTCTGCTCCTGCAGAGTGCAGGGGGCTGGACTAGATGACCTGCAAGGTCCCTTCCAACTCTTCCAACTCCGGCTAAATATCAGGAGAAACTTCCCAACTATAAGAATGGTTAAGCAGTGGAACAGTCTGCCTCTGGAGGTGGTGGATGCTCCTTCACTGGACGTTTTCAAGCGGAGGTTGGAGGACCATCTTTCAGGTATGTTGTAGGGCTGTCTCTTGGCTATGCTCCTGCAGAGTGCCGGGGGTCGGACTAGATGACCTGCAAGGTCCCTTCCAACTCTTCCAACTCGCCCACAGCCGGACTGCAATGGACTGTGCCGCCTGCATGAAAGATGCCAGCAATGCCTCCCTCTAAGCTGTGGAGACTTGTGAGCAGAAATTTTACTTCGTGAGCTCCTGGCATTAAAGTTTTGAGCAAGCGATTTGGCTGCTGCATACAATTAGTTTGCTCTGGAGCCCTCCTCCCTGAGCTGAGACAGAAATGTGTGCGCCGGAGGCTAAAAAACCCTGTGAGCTTGCTCACACTCACTCGGCTTAGAGGGAACACCGGATGCCGGTACTCCTGTGAACACGTGGAAGCTGCCTTCGACTGAATCAGACCCTCAAGGTCACGATTGCCCACTCAGACTGGCAGCTGCTCCCCAGGGTCTTCGGTGCCATCCCCTACTGCCCAGTCCTTTTGCCTGGAGATGCCCGGGACTGAGCCTGGGGCCTTCCCCATGCCAAGGGCTTGCCAGCGATTTCCCTCTCGGGACTCGACAGAAGGCCCTCCCCCTCCCCCAAAGGTTCTGGTGTTCAGGATCCCTGAGTCTCCACACACACGCGCACACACACATGCATACACAGCCCTGCTTAACACTGTCTGCAAACCTCAACGATGAGGAGAGGGGTGCTCTTCCTTAGACCTCCCCCCCACCGAACCTGCAAATAGCCACGTGTCTGTCCCCACAAAGCCCCCGAAACAAGAGAAAGGGGCCAGGTCTCCAGGCATTACCTGAGCAGGAGGTGGCAACAACCGTCCCCGGCGGCAGGGCGGATTCCCAACACTTCCCAAGCAAGGAGAGGCAAGCTGGTTGTGAGAAACCGGGTCCAGGAGGAACACAGTTTCCGTGCAGCCCTAGACTCCCCAATGCAACTCTGGGAGGGGAATCGGAGGACTGTGGCGGTGCGGGAGGGAGCCTTGCTTGCTTGTGTTGTACGCACAGTTTATGAAACACTTTGTACTCTGCCCCTGACCAACAGGTTTGACTTGGTGGGTGCACTTAGCACTTCCAGGGTGCATATGTTAAGTGCCATTCGTGATTCTAACATCACGAATGTGCTCAGGTACTAACTCTGGTTCATTTGTGACTGTTGTTTGGATGCATGCTGGGAGGTTAAATGCTGAAGCTTGTGACCTTGCTTGTTCTGGCCAGCTACAACTGGGCATGTTTCTGGTGTCAGTTGACCACACATGGAATTCACTGCCACAGGAACTGGTGGCGGCTACAAGCATGGACGGCTTCAAGAAGGAATTAGATAAGCATCTGGAGCAGAGGTCCATCAGTGGCTATTAGCCACAAGGTATAGGTAGGGGCTCTGGGGCAAGTGATGCTCTGTCATCTTGGTGCTTGGGGGGGGGTCAACAGTGGGAGGGCTTCTAATATCCTCCTGGCCCCACTGGTGGACCTCCTGATGGCACCTGGTCTTTTTGGCCACTGTGTGACATGGAGTGTTGGACTGGATGGGCCTTTGGCCTGATCCGACATTGGCGTCTCTGTTCTTATAAAAGTGTATTTTTCTGTTAAGAAAAGAAAAACTCTGCCTGGGACCACCCGTCCCCCAGTTTTTAACCCAATGGGGAACTCTGGGTGACGAAATTTTACAAAGTTTGATGGAACCATTAATTCTGTTTTATTTCTCTGATGTAATGTGAAATATAAAATGCTATGTAACACTCGAAGAGTCTCTTAGGTATTCAGGGGTTCCAGACCCTGAAATCTGTACTCTTCCTTTATTAATGAATAAATTATTTTTGGGGTCTTCTACTCTACAGGACTGCTTTGTGTGTTTTCTCAAATTGGCCTGGGCAAACACAACCAGGGACAGAGGTTCTGTCTATCACTATTGGGAGGGGGCGAAGAGAGAGAGATGATAGAATATCTCATTTCGTATGACGCTAATGGATCTGATGAGTGTTTCCAGGGGATATGAATAGAGTGTTCGCCAAATGGATTAATATGATAGAGATATTTCAACGCCCTCCACTTTGACAGAGTCATACCAAAGGAGATCTTCTATGCATGGTTCGTTGGCGCTGATGGCGCTTGAATTGCTTCCAGAAAACTGAACATTGGAAAAAGAAATTTCTAGTCCTTGGAGACTTTTTTGGGGCATAACAATACATCACGGTCGTTTGCTTCTTCTCAACTTCCACCCCGTGAGCTCTCTCTTTGGCTTGCATTTTCTCCAGGGGAGCCGACCTCCGTCAGCTGGCGAGATCTCCAGCCAGGCCCCACCTGGAGGCTGGCAACCCCACGCCCCACCTCCCCGGAGTCATTTTTGCACCAGAAGGGGGGACTAAAAAGGGCCCGAGTGCTGCATTTCCATGTCTCAACTATCCTGCAAAAATATTGCTCCTTTTGCAGAAGCCAACCCCCCCAGCTTCCCTCCCCCCCCTCGCTCGGCCTCTCTAGCAAAGAGCTCGGCTGCTTTAACCCTTTCGGAGCCGAGTGGGAGGCGGGGCTCTCCTGCGCCTCCTCGTGTGCGGGCGCGCATGCGTGTCCGGGGTGGGGGTTGCGTCTGGAGAAGCGCTCGGGTGACCGGGGGAGGGGGAGGGGGGCCCCTCCCTTGCATTCTGGGGAAGCGCTCGGGTGACCGGGTTTGATTCCCCACTCCTCCAACATGCAGCTACTGGTGTGGCCTTGGGCCAGTCACAAGTTCTCTCAAGAGCTGTTCTCTCCAGGGCAGTTCTCAAGAGAGCTCGCTCATCCCTGCCTACCTCACAGGGTGCCCGTTGTGGGGAGGGAAGGGGAAGGGAGATTGTGAGCCGCTGGAAGGTTCCTTCCTGAGCAGAGACAAAAGTGTGTGAGCCAGAGGCTTAAAAACTCTGAGCTGGCTCACACGAACTCAGCTTAGAGGGAACAGCGCTCCCCACCATCATTTTGCTTCCGTGCCAAGGAAAGCTTCACCTGCAGGACCCCTGCCTGCCGGGCTGCAGTTCGAGCCAGAGGAGGGGAGCCAGTCCGAAGGAGGCCTCGTCGGCTCCCCTACCTCACCAGGTGAGTGACCACAAGGGGATCCAGGAGGGCCACATACTCGACGTGACGGTGCCTTTGCAGCTCTCCCCACCCAAGAACTTTGCCTCTGCCCCCCCCCCCCGCCTCGCTTGGCCTCTCCAGCAACGCCAGTCACTCGCCTTTAACCCTTTCCGTGCTGCAGATGGAGGAGAAAAGTCTCTCCCCACCCCCGATGGTGAAGTTGTTCCATCTCAGAAGAGCCCTGCTGGGTCAGACCAGGGAGGGTCCATCTAGTCCAGCATCCCGTCTCACACAGGGGCCAGCCAGTTCCTCTGGAGGGCCAACAATAGGGCAGAGAGGCCAAGGCCCTGAGAAGAACCTCAGAAGAGCCCTGCTGGGTCAGACCAGGGAGGGTCCCTCTAGTCCAGCATCCTGCCTCACACAGGGGCCAACCAGTTCCTCTGGAGGGCCAACAACAGGGCACAGAGGCCGAGGCCTTCCCCTGAGAAGGACACCAGAAGAGCCCTGCTGGGTCAGACCAGGGAGGGTCCACCTAGTCCAGCCTCCCGTCTCACACAGGGGCCAGCCAGTTTCTCTGGAGGGCCAACAACAGGGCAGAGAGGCCGAGGCCTTCCCCTGAGAAGGACACCAGAAGAGCCCTGCTGGGTCAGACCAGGGAGGGTCCACCTAGTCCAGCCTCCCGTCTCACACGGTGGCCACCCAGTTCCTCTGGAGGGCCAACAACTGGACAGAGAGACTGAGACCATTCCCCTGATGTTGCTCCCTGGAGGTTCCCCTCAGCCACCATGGCTAGTAGCCACTGATAGACGTAGATCCTCCATGAAATTATTTAATCCCCTCTCTAGGTTTTTTTTCCTCCTGTGGCCATCCTCTGACAACTTATTCCGCATTCTAGTCACTCTCTGTATAAAGTATCTCCTCCTCTCCATCCTGAACCTACTGCCCACCAGCCTCATTGGATGCCCTCGAGGTTCTTGTATTTGGGGGGAGGGAGAAAAACTTTTCCTTGTCAGCTCTCTCTCCACCCCGGGCATCATTTCACAAACCTCTCCCATGTCCCTCCCTTAGTCATAAGAACTAAGATCCCGCCAATGTGGGATGTCGTGCATCTTGGTTTTATAAGAATTATTGTCGCACTGGATTTTTATCGTATGTAATATTGTTTACTGTTTTTAGATTTGAGTTTCGGCTTGGCTGTCTGTTAGCCACCCTGAGCTACCGGATAGGGCGGGGTATAAATCCCGAAATAAATAAATAAATAAACAAACATAAGGGACGCCAGTCTTGGATCAGGCCAAAGATCCCTCCAGTCCAACACTCTCTGTGTCAC
>NW_015166018.1:0-1847 GCF_001447785.1 Gekko japonicus
GACAAACCCTCGGCTGCTCCTGCACTGAGGGTAGGGTTGGACGACTAGATGGCCTCTATGGCCCCTTCCAGCAGAGCCCAAGGATGCCTGGGGTGGGGAGGGGCGACGTGCCGGGAGGGGCTCCTTCCCTCAACTTCGCCTCCCCCTCCCCGGTCTGCTGCTTGCAGATAACTTTCACACACTCACAAAAAAGTAGCTTTCTCACAACCCAGGACAACGAGGGGCTCATCAGAAAAAACAACAGACCACAACGGATCATCCTTGGGTGAAGTTGACAGGTAGGCCACAGAGAATGGGCCCCCCAGTTTCCCTTCCAGAGGGCTGTGCTGTAGGGAGGGGTCTGGCTGGGGCATGGGCTTTGGGCGAGCCATTCGTCTGTGTGCCCCCACAAACCAAGAAGCCCTTCATTTTTTGTTTCTAAAGCTCCACTCCGGTGTCATGGATGTAAATCTCATTGCCATTAAAATATACAATGTGGTGCATGAAATCCCGCTTGTCTTGTGCTGCCCTTTACACATTGAACGAAAGACACCGGATCTGATCGATCACAAAAACAGGCCAAGCCCTGCGAGGAAAGGCTGAGGGACTTCTTGGGAAGGTTCAGTCTGGAGAAGAGGAGGCGGAGGGGGGACAGGGTGGGTGGCTCTCTCGCAGTCTTCGAAGGGCTTTGTCACTCAGAGGAGGAGGGCAGGGAGGTGCTCCTGTCGGCAGCAGAGGAGAGGGATCGCAAGAATGGGCTTAAATTAGGGGCGGGGAGGGACCGGCTGGATTTTAGGGAAACCTTTTGACAGTCAGAGTTGTGCAAGGGTGGAATCAGCTCCCTGGGGAGGTGGAGAGCTCCCCCTCCCTGGCCGCCTGTAGGCAGCGGCTGGACAAACATTCCTCAGGGATGCTCAAGGCAGATCCTGCCCTGAGCGGAGGGCTGGACTAGATGCCCTCTATGGTCCCTTCCCACTCTGTGATTCCATGCTTCGAAAAAGATCTCACAATGGAGGTTGATAGGAAACTTCAAGTCATACGTCACAAAGCAGCCAAGCTCCCCCCATCCCCACTGTGCTAGACTGAACTGGTGTGCTTCCATACATGCAGGTGATGAATGGGAGGATGTCCGATGTCGTGGGGGCACGCCGGAACAAGAGCTCTGCCCCGACCCCCTTCCCCCTGGCTGGCATCCCGGGCCTGGAGGCCAAAGGCGCCTGGCTCGCCGTCCCTTTTTGCTCCCTGTACGCAGCGGCCTTCTTGGGGAATGCCGCCATCCTTCTTGTGGTCGTGAGGGTCCCCGGCCTCCACAGGCCCACATGCTACTTCTACCTCTCCATGCTGGCCGTGGCCGAACTGGGCATGTCCGTCTCCACCCTCCCCACTGTGGCGAGCGTCTTCCTGTTCGGTGCCAGAGAGATCGGGGCGGACGCCTGCCTGGCCCAGATGTTCTTCATCCACTACTTCTCCATCATGGACTCCGGGGTCCTCTGGGCCATGGCTCTGGACCGCCTCGTCGCCATCTACAGCCCCCTCCAGTACGCCACCCTCCTGACCCACCCCAGGGTCGCCCTGATCGGTCTGGGCATTGCCGTGCGGAGCGTCGTCGTTATGGTCCCCTTGCCTCTTCTCCTCAGGAGGCTGCCCTTTTGCAGAGCCAACTCCCTCGCCCACGCCTTCTGCCTGCACCCAGACTTAATCCGGCTTCCGTGTGCCGACACCACACTCAACAGCCACTGCGGCTTGTTTGTGGTGCTCTCTACTTTCGGGCTCGACTCCCTCTTCATCTTCCTGTCCTACATCCTGATCGTCAAGACGGTGCTGGGCATGGCCTCGCGGGAAGGGCGGCTCAGGGCTCTCAACACCTG
>NW_015166018.1:4561-4693 GCF_001447785.1 Gekko japonicus
AAGGTTGTAAAAGGTATAATACAATTTAACATTTTTGTAACATTTTATGGATCCAGGCCCAATACTCTTTAACTTTATCGCACGTCCACCACATATCTGGCAGCATATACCATCTATAAGACATTTTATATG
>NW_015166018.1:5152-8160 GCF_001447785.1 Gekko japonicus
GGTGCCACTGGACTGTTTTGGACCGGGGGGCCGGGGGGGAGCTCTGCAACTTACCTGGCTGCTTCTTGCTCTGACTGAGGGCTGCTGGGAGCAGGGGGTGGGGCTTGTTGCATGTTCCCGCCCCCTGGGCTCTTTACTGCCGGAGCTCGGCTCCTGTGCGCTCCCGCAGGAAATGACCCCTGCTTGAGTTAGGCCTGGCCCTCCCTCCAGGGTGCACTTTTTTAATGGTCCCCAGTGGGAGGGGCATCCCTGTGCTCCACCACTCCCTCTTCCCCAGGGCACTGGGCTTGAGGAGCAGTGGGCCCCAGAGCCAACAGTCCCCCATCTTGACTGCTCTTTGTAGCCATTGCCCGGCTGCCGGGGCCTCTTGGAGGCTGGGTGGCCATCTACTGGGCTGGGCAGCTGTGAGCCAGCCATCTGCTGCTGCACTGGCTTCAATCCTTGGGTCAGTCACAAGTTCTCTCAGAGTTGTTCTCTCAAGGGCAGTCCTCGAAAGTGCTCTCTCAGCCCCACCCGCCTCACAGAGTGTCTATCTGTTGTGGGGAGGGGAAGGGAGAGGAGTCTGTAAGCCGCTCTGAGACCCCTTCGGGTAGTGAAGGGCAGGGTATACATCCAATCTCTTCTTCTTCTTCTTCTTCTTCATCAGGATCATGGTATTTACTTGATTTATTTATTTACTGCATTTGAACCCAGCCTCTCTCCCCAACCGGGAACTAAAGTGGCTTACACTGCTCTCTCCTCCACTTTATCCTCACAACTACCCTGTAGGTAGGTTAGGCTGAGTGAGTGGGACTGGCCCGAGGTCACCCAGCCCGCTTCCACGGCATGAGCGAAAACAGGATTCGAAAACGGGTCTCCCAGACCCTAGTCCAGCACTCTTAATCACTCCACCACACTGGCCGTCTCTCTCGAGACGTAGCATTGTATCACTATAGCATTATAATGACCTCTATATTATGTTCTATAAATTCCCAGCCTTGAAAAACTTGTAAATCTCTATCCCCATTCTGTGCAGAGATAGAGGGTTATTGGTGTAACTCAGCAATGAAAAAGACTGCATTTTTTATTTCATTTTCGAAACAAAAGGAACTGCTGAACGTGGTCCACATGGAAGGCAAACATGATCTGGCTGTGAAGCAGCAGGAAATATGGGATCCAAGGGGATGAAAGGACCCAAGACCCTGGAAAGACAACTGTTGGACAATGGGAACTTCGGAAATAATCTGCTACAGCTGGTAGTCCAAACTGGAACAAAAAAACGACATAGAAGTCCCTAGTATCAAAAGCAGAAGAGTACGAGAAGTAGGAGCTGCGGTGGCTCAACCGGTTAAGACGCTGAACAGCAGGCTGTGGAAGGTCATTAGTTCAGCAGTTCGAGACCCGAGTTGCCGCATGACGGAGTGAGCTCCCGTCTCTAGTTCCAGCTCCTGCCAACCTAGTAGTTCGAAAGCAAGAAATTGCAAGTAGATAAATAGGTACCACTTTGGTGGGAAGGTAACAGCGTTCCGTGCGCCTTGGTGTTTAGTCATGCCGGCCACATGACCACGGAAACGTCTTCGGACAGCGCTGGCTCTTCGGCTTTGAAACGGAGATGAGCACCGCAACCCTAGAGTCAGACTCGACTGGCTTTCTAGCAAGGGAACCTTTGCCTTTTAAAGAGAAGATTGCATATAGGCGGGAGAAGATTATCAGGGATGTTTGTTTTTATAAAAAAATTTATTAGTTTATATAAAGAAAATTGGGAAGGGGAAAGGAAAGAAGAAAAGAAAAATACAAAATATTCAAAGTTCCAATTTAGCATTCTGCATGCGTATCTTCTCATTACAGTTTCACATCTGCTTCATCTATCATTCCTATTATTCTTCACTCAACCTTATTTTCTCAATACTTAAATAGTAACCAGTCATAAAACGCCCTCCAGGGTCCCATAAATTCTTCTTCAATTTTTCCTTTTAATATATTTGTCAATCTGTCCATTTCAGCACATTCCATAATCTTCAATATCAACTCATACAACATTGGGATCTTCAATGTACTCCATTTCATTGCGAATGAAATTCTAACTGCTGTTATAACATGTAAAATAAAGTATCTGGTAAACAGTTTAACAGAAATATCTCTGGCTTAAAAGGTATTGTAGTATTCAAGATTGACTGTAAGAAAGCATGTACTTCAATCCAATAAGGTGTCATGGATGCCTGTTGTTTTTTTTTAAAGAAAGGTTTGGTTTACAAATATTTTATGTCATGAGCTCAAAATATGATACATTCCTTAAAATTCTTATATATGCTAGGAATTCCTCAATAATTTTTGTTCCATTTGCAGCATTGGCCACAAATGGTTTTGCAAGCTTGAATGCTTACTCTGGTAAACACTTTGGGTGATTTGATGGAGTTTCCCAACTGTAAAGATAGAAATTCATCTGTGCAGGAAACAGAATGAAGATTGATAACAATTCCTTTGATAAGGCACTCCCCACCGAAGTGTAAAATTACTCATCTCTGGAAGTGTTGTGATAAGACCCTTGCACCTGCTGTAGTATGTCAGGCAGGTAACAAATGAGCAAACACAGCTTGAAAAGCTTACCACATCCTAGAGGACACCCTGCCCAGATCCCAAAAATCACAATGCACCAAGAGAAATGCAGTTTGAGTTTGCTACTATTATACTTTGTTCAATCAGATAGAGAGAAGATAAATAAAATATTTTCCTTGTGCCTCTCATCTCTGCTGGTTTTCCCGAAGGATGATGATGTCTGACGTTATCTATGCAGCAATAAAGAAGTTCAAAAGCACAGTATAATAAATATTGATTCTTTTCAGCCACCTTCCCCATGGTTCAAAGAACGATCAGCAACGCCCCATCTATGGTATAACCAATTTGTTTTCCCTTCATCCCAACCCAGCAGCAAATTATTACACCAAAATACTTAACAGCAAGATTCTGTCTTGTCTAGGATCCTACTTCTACCCTCCTCCCCATTCACTGCTCTTCCATCTCATTTTTTT
>NW_015166018.1:8845-31509 GCF_001447785.1 Gekko japonicus
CTCCTCCGGCGTTTCTCTGGACCCAGGGGAGTCTGGTTTCTGTCCTCTGCACCAACGCTCCCTCTAAGCTGTGGAGTCTTGTGAGCAAAAATCCTACTTTGTGAGCTACTGGCATTAAAGCTGTGAGCAGGTGATTTGGCTGCTGCATAAATTAGTTTGCTCTGGAGCCCTCCTTCCTGAGCAAAGACCAAAATGTATGATCCGGAGGCTAAAAAATCTGTGAGCTGGCTCACACCAACTCATCTTAGAAGGAACACTTCTCTGCACTCGACTGAAATCATCCCCAGTGGTCACCCTCGATAATCTCTTCTCTCCTAGACGCAGTCTTCTCTTACTCTACCTTTGTCCTCCTTCTCTCTTCTGCTTTTGGGGGCCAATCCACATCTAGCATTTGTGCCACTTTTTTACCAAACCCACCTTGGAACAGAAATTCCCTTCTGCATTGCATGCCACTTCCACTTTGATTGATTGTCAGAGTTTATGCCACTTCCACTTCGTTTGATCTCTCAGTTTTGTGGAACTGTCTGCATCGATTTATGGCTGTTTTAATAGCTGTTCAGGGATGAGTCTGGAGTTAGTACGGCATTGGCCCCCAGGGTATTTGCATGTGGTGTTGAGCTGCATCTTTTTCTGTTCCAGTGTGGGTTTGGTAAAACAATGGAGCGAATGCTAGATGCAGTTCTCTCTCAAGCAACTTCTATCATGTGGGCTTTTTGTTCCAGTTTGGACTCCCAGCTGTAGCAGGTTATTCCAACAGTTGTCTTTCCAGGGTCTTGGGTCCTTTCATCCCCTTGGACCCCGTGTTTCCTGCTGCTACACAGCCAGAGCGTCTTTGCCTTCCACGGGGACCACGTTCAGCAGTTCCTTTTGTTACGAAAATAAAATTTAAAAATGCAGTCCTTTTCATTGCTGAGTTGTACCAATAACCCTCTATATCTGCATAGAATGGGGTGGATAGAGATTTAAAAATGTTTAAAGACTGGGAATTTATAGAACAGAATACAGAGATCATTATAATGCTATAGTGATATAATGCCATGTATCTAGAGAGAGAGAGACAGTGTGGTGGAGTGGTTAAGAGTGCTGGACTAGGGTCTGGGAGACGCGGTTTCGAATCCTGGCTCATGCCGTGGAAGCGGGCTGGGTGTCCTCGGGCCAGTCCCACTCACTCAGCCTAACCTACTTCACAGGTAGTTGTGAGGATAAAGTGGAGGAGAGAACAGTGTAAGCCGCTTTATGTCCTTTGTTTTTTAGAATTTACGTTTTTTATTATAACTCAAAACAAAAAAAACATACAAGTACATAGACAAAAACATAAAAAATAGAAAATTGGAGGGGGGGTTCTTACACCTTTGCACTATCTGTTAAAATACTTCTTACAAAATCTATTTGTATATTAAATACCTGTAAAGTCAACATAATTTATTTATCAAAATTGCATGTAATTATAAGTAAGTTCTATGTTATCTCCTCTTCCAGTAAAAAGTGTATATAGTTCATTTGCTGTATTCTTCCAGCCATGTATAAAATCTTGACCATATATTCTGGAATTTTTCTTCTTGCTGTCCTCTCAAAAATAAAGTCAGTTTGTCCATCTCTGCAGTCTCAAGAGTTTTAATTATAATTTCTTCTTTTGAAGGTATTTCGTCTTTTCTCCAGTACCTAGCATACAATATTCTTGCAGTAGTTAATACATGTATAATCAGATAAAAATCTTGGTTTTTTACAGTTTTCTGGTCTTACATTCAATAAAAAATAGTTAAGGTTGTAAAAGGTATAATACAATTTAACATTTTTGTAACATTTTATGGATCCAGGCCCAATACTCTTTAACTTTATCGCACGTCCACCACATATCTGGCAGCATATACCATCTATAAGACATTTTATATGCAGTCGCTTTAGTAATTTTTACATTCGTTTTTCGTATCTGAGACCATTGCTGGGGAGGAAGGCCGGGTTCAAGTTAAGTAAATAAATAAATACATAAAGCAAACACAGGGATCTCGCTATTGCCCCAGCCTGACTTCAATGCGGCAGCATCCTGCATGAATACACATCTCTCTCTCTGTCTGTAAGGGAGGAGGAGGAGGAATTTTTTTATTATTATTTTTTAATTTTTTTAATGACATTTATACCCCGCCCTCCCCGCGAACGGGCTGAGGGCGGCTCACATAGGCACAAAGTGCATTCAATGTACAAAGTCCAAATATAAATACAAGATTAAAATTGGACTTATACCCCGCCCTTCACTTGGAGTCTCAGAGCAGCTTACAATCTCCTTTCTCTTCCCCTCCCCGCAACAGACACCCTGTGAGGTAGGTGGGGCTGAAAGAGCTCTTTAGAGAACTGCCCGTGAGAGAACAGCTCTGAGAGAACTTGTGACTGACCCAAGGTCACACCAGCAGCTGCATGTGGAGGAGGAGTGAAGAATCAAACACGGTTCTCCCGGATTAGAGTCCGGGCTCCTCGCCACGACACCACAAGGCAGACAGGAGGTAAAAGAGGATTGGGTGCAGCGGCAGAGGGCTGGCTCACCGGCTGCTCAGCCCAGCGGATGGCCACCCAGCCTCCAAGAGGCCCTGGCAACAAGGCTGTGGCTGCAAAGAGCAGTCGAGGTGAGGAAGGCGAGGCTGGGGGCTGTTGGCCCTGGGACCCACCACTCCTCAAGCCCAGTGCCCGGAGGAAGAGGGAGCGGTGGAGCACAGGGATGCCCCTCCCCCTGGGAACCATTTAAAAAGTGCACCCTGGGAGAACCATGTTCCCTTCTGCCCGCAACTCAGCCTGCAGGCCCCAGAGGCTCGGCTCGGCTCCGTAGGGTGGCCAGATGCCCTGCTGCCAGGCCCTACCTCCAGCTGCCAGTCACCTGGCTGGCGAGGGGGGCGGAGGCTTACCGGGAGAAAGGAGAAGGCCGAGGCCGCGTTGCCGGCATCACACAGGAAGGGACACCCGTCACCACACCAGCTACATCCGGGTGACGTTCTGGTACTTGGGCAAAAACCCCAGTGGTAGAAGCTGGTTTTGCCATAGAGTTTCTGTCCAAATACCACAGTGTCGCCCACCCATCGCTGGTGTTATGTCACTTCCTGTGCAATATGGACAACAAGGCCGAGGCTTTTCTCTTTCTCCTCAAAAGTCCCCCCCATCCCCCGCTGGGTACCAGGGGGGACGTGGTGGCAACCCTATGTCTCAGGGGAGAAGAAGAAGGAGAAGAGAGAAGAGACTGGATTCATCCCCCGCCTTCACTACCCGAAGGAGTCTCGGAGCGGCTGACAAACTCCCTTCCCTCCCCCTCCCCACAACAGACAGAAACCCCCTGGGAGGCAGGTGGGGCTGAGAGAGCTCTTGACAGAAACGACTCTTTTTCAAGGACAGCTCTGACAGAACCATGGCTTGCCCAAGGTCATCCAGCCAGGTGCAAGTGGAGGAGGAGTGGGGAATCAAACCCGGTTCTCCCAGATTAGAGTCTGCATACTTAACCATTACACCAAGAGGTTGGATTCATACCCCGCCCTTCACTACCTGAAGGAGTCTCAGAGCAGCTTACAAACTCCTTTCCCTTCCCCTCCCAACAACAGGCACCCTGGGAGGCAGGTGGGGCTGAGAGAGCTCTGACAGAAATGGCTCTTTTTCAAGGACAGCTCTTGTCAGAGCTACGGCTTGCCCAAGGTCATCCAGCAGGTGCAAGTGGAGGAGGAGTGGGGAACCAAACCCGGTACTCCCAGATTAGAGCCCTCACAGTTAACCATGACACCAAACTGGTGTAGAGAACAAAACGGGGGGGGGAGAGACTTGCCCATCAGCCTTCAGGTCTCTTTGACTCCCAACTGCAAGCCCAGAGACTCTGCCACAAGGAGCCACTTTGGGTTTGGAGCCTCCTCGGAGAGACCCCGGGGGAGGACTGGAGGTACTTCTTCCCCCACGACGCAGACAATTCCCCTGGCCACCACTAGGGGGCAAAGTCGACCTGCCTCTCCCGCTCACTATTCATTCCCAAAGGGGGCTTCCAGGGTGGGTGCAGAAATGAAAGGGAAATGAATTAGAATTTGGGAGGGAAGGAAATGGTCAAACAAATGCTCTTCCTTTTTATTTGCATCCTAAAATTTTAATCAGTAGCTTCAGCATGTTGTTGGGTTTAGAAAAGAAGGGAGGGCTCAAAATATTCCAAGGCATAAAAGCACTTGGAGGTGACGGGTTTTTTTGTTTTTTCACTCTGCTTATAAACTGCCCGCCTCCTGAGGGGGTGTGATTGGCCCAAAGTCTCCCGGTGACCTTCCACGGCAATGTGCTCATTCGAACCTGGGTCTCCCAGAGCCTACGGTAATGAACTAAGAAGGAGGAGGATTGGATTTATACCCCCTGCCCTTCAGTACCCAAAGGAGTCTCAGAGTAGCTTACAAACTCCTTTCCCTTTCCCCTCCCCACAACAGGTACCCTGTGAGGCAGGTAGGGCTGAGAGAGCTCTGGCAGAAACGGCTCTTTTTCAAGGACAGCTCTCATCAGAACTAGGGCTTGCCCAAGGTCATCCAGCCAGTTGCAAGTGGAGGAGTGGGGAATCAAACCCAGTTCTCCCAGATTAGAGTCCGCGTACTTAACCACTACACCACACTGGCTGAAAAGAAGCTTTGGATTGAAAAGCCTAAGGTGTGTGGTTTGGGGGTTTTTTGTTTGCTTGCTTGCTTGTTTGCTTTTAATGTATCCTGAAGCAATATTTGAAAATGCCCAGAGCCAATTTCGTGTAGTGGCTAAGAGCGGTGGACTCTAATCTGGGAGAACCGGATTTGATTCCCCACTCCTCCACATGAAGCCAGCTGGGTGACCTTGGGTCGGTCACAAGTTCTCTCAGAGCTGTTCTCTCAAGGGCAGTTCTTCAGAGAGCTCTCACAGTCCCACCTACCTCACAGGGTGTCTGTTGTGGGGAGGGGGAGGGAAAGAAGAAGAAGAAGGAGAATAAGCAGAAGAAGAAGAAGAAGAAGAAGAGGAGGAGGAGGAGGAGGAGGAGGAGGAGGAGGAGATTGGATTTATAACCCACCCTTCACTTGGAGTCTTGGAGGCACTTACAAACTCTTTTCCCTTCCCCTCCTCACAACAGATACCCTGTGAGGTAGGTGGGGCTGAAAGAGTTCTTTCCAGAACTGACCTTGAGAGAACAGCTCTGACAGAACTATGGCTTGCCCAAGGTCATCCAGCAGGTACAAGTGGAGGAGTGGGGAATCAAACCCGATTCTCCCAGATTAGAGTCCGCACACTTAACCACTACACCAAAGGGGATTGTAAGCTGCTCTGAGACTCCTTCAGGTAGTGAAGGGCAGGGTATAAATCCAATCTCCTCCTCCTCCTCCTCCTCTTCTTGTTCTTCATCTGATATTTCCCTAGATTTCAATGTCATGCAAAATGTCCTTGTAGGTCAGCCATCCAAATCGACTGCTGCTCTATGAACTAAGGCAATGGCTAGCAGGGACTGTCTGCTCGTGGAATCTGAAGCAGGGAGGTGAGGCCTGGAGGGGCCGAGAGGGACCCTTGAGCTCAGGGTTGCCAGCTTTGGGTCGGGACATTCCTGGGGATTTGGGAGTAGAACCTGGGGAAGGGGAGGTGAGGGACTTCCTGTTGGGAGTTCCAGGAGCAACGGCCCCCTGCCTCAGACCCCCAGAGTGAGTGGCAAGAGAGACTAGATGGCTAGAGAGGCACACTGAGTTTTCTTCCTGTCTCGACTCTTCTGCCGCTGTCTTCTTTGAAATGCAGATTGTGATCTCAGGGACCCTCTTCCTGTTCCTGCTTCTCTCTCACTGGGAATGCAGACTTGCTCTCTCCCTGCGAGCACCAAGAGGGGGACATGCGGCCCTCTCTTGGTACCACGAGGCCGACGGGCCTCTCGCCATCGGCTTCCATCCTTTATCTAGTGTAAGACAGAAACTCCGTCAAGGGTTGTGCTCCCCCCAGCCCAATTTGAGAAAGCACATGGCAGTCTTGTAGAGGAGAATCAGATCTTGTACTTTATTGATCAACAAAGGAGGGAGGTGCAGACCCAATAAGGTTTTGGACCCCACAGCTCTCCCTAAGGTTACAATGGGAAACATAGGGTTTTATACCCCCTATGACAGTTAGAAATAAATCACAATTACTGGTTCCATCAAACCTTGTCATAGATCCATCACTCCATTCTGATTGGGCTCGAACCTGGGGGGCTGCATTTTCTCAGGCAAAAATATACCTCCTTCAGGTAAACAATAGGCCTTCTTTTCATTCTGTGAGATTCTAAAAAAGTATCTAATTGTAACAAATATTAGTACATCATGCAGTGTTCTTCATCTAATGCAAGCAAACTGACATCAGGAGCATGCGCAGTTACAACTGGCCGGAACAAGCAAGGTCAGGCAGTTACTGCCTGTCAGCATTTGGTATTTTACCCAGAATGCCTTTAAGCAATGAACCAAAGTGAATATCTGAATAGATGTTCATGGTTGATTTCAGTCACTGTGATTAGAATAATCAAAGGCACTTAACATATGCACCATGGAAGTGTTAAGAGCACCTACTAAGGTAAACGGACTGTTAGCCAGTGGCAGAGTACAAAGTGTTTCATAAGCAGTGTGTACAACACTAGTATGTCTGTCCTCTGTCCAGTCTCTGCTCTTCCCTATCCTGAGTGTCCTTCTAAAATAAAGAGACCAGTATCTCTCTTCTAAACTTGCAACGTGGCTCTGTGTAGCTTTGTAGGCTGGGTAACCTGGTAAAGTGACACTCCTGTGTTTGTAGCTTTATTTAAGCCCTCTGCTAATGAATGATGTCTGGATTAACCACACCAGTTTATTTTTTTATTTTATTTATTAGTGTTTTTTTAACTATGGTGCTGGAGAAGACTCTTGAGAGTCCCTTGGACTGCAAGAAGATCAAATCAGTCAATCCTAAAAGAAATCAACCCTGACTGTTCCCTGGAAGGCCAGATAATGAAGCTGAAGCTCAAATACTTTGGCCACTCAATGAGAAGGGAGCACTCACTGGAGAAGACCCTGATGCTGGGAAAGATTGAAGGTCAAAGAAGACGGGGACGGCAAAGGATGAGATGGTTAGACAGTGTCATCGATGCAACGAACATGAAATTGAGCAAACCTCAGAGGACAGCGGAAGACAGGAAGGCCTGGCGTGATCTGGTCCATGGGGTCGCGAAGAGTCGGACTCGACTGTGCGGCTGAACAACAAATTAGGTTTTTACCCCGCCCTCCCAGCAAGGCCGGCTCAGGGCGGCTTACACAACAGTATAAAATACAATATAATAATACAATCTACAGTATAACATCTGATCAAGCACAAATGTAAAACCAAAACTGTAACCAGGGGTCATTTCCTGCAGGAGCGCACAGGAGCGGAGCTCCAGCAGTAAAGAGCCCAAGGGGCGGGCACATGCAAGAAGCCCCGCCCCCTGCTCCCAGCAGGCCTCAGTCAGAGCCAGAAGCAGCCAGGTAAGTTGCAGTGGGTGTTGCCTTCTGACACACTTCCAGTGATGTCAGGGGTGTGTGGTTCATGCAAATAAGTTATGCTAATGAGTCATGCTAATGAGCTCCTGCACCCCTTTTCCTACGAAATGACCCCTGACTATAACAACATACTAAAGTGCTAGCATTGGATTCCTCCGCGTACAGTCAGCTACCCGTTAACCTCCGTACCCCAGTGGGGTACAATGCCATAGAGTCCACTGCAGGGGAATGGATCTGGGCTGCTTGTAGCTCAGTGGCCATTTCCGGGAGACCCCCAGGCCCCGGCGCCAGCCCTTTGCCATAAGCCGCCAGGGACACACTCAGCCAAACATTCTCACGATCCCCTTCCGGATCTCCTTGGTCTTGACGCTGTAGATGATGGGGTTCAGCAGCGGAGGGACAAACAGGTAGACGTTGGACATCATGATGTGCACCACCGGCGGGGCACCTTTCCCGAACCTGTGCAGGACCGAGACGGCGATGATGGGGACGTAGAAAGTCAAGACGGCGCAGATGTGGGAGACGCAGGTGTTGAGGGCCTTGCGCCGCTGCTCCCGGGAGGCAATGTTCAAGACGGCCCTCAGGATCATGGCGTAGGACAGAAGGATGAAGGCAGAGTCTAGGCCGTAGGTGACGAGGACCACGAAGAACCCGTAGACGTTGTTGACGGTGATGTCGGCGCAGGCCAGGCGCATCATGTCCGGGTGGAGGCAGTAGGCGTGGGAGAGGACGTTGGAGCGGCAGATGGGCAGGCGCTTGACGAGGAAGGGGAAGGGGAAGAGCATGGCAGTGCTCTTCAGGACGACGGCCAGGCCGATCCGGGCGATACGTGGGCTGGTCAGCGCGGACGAGTAGCGCAGCGGGTGGCGGATGGCCACGAAGCGGTCAAAGGACATAGCCAGCAGGATGCCGGACTCCATGAAGGAGAAAGAGTGGATGAAGAACATCTGCGCCAGGCAGGCGTCGAAGGCCACCTCCCGGAGGCCAAGGCAGAAGAGGGGCAGTACGGTGGGGAGGGTGGAGAGGGAGACGCCCAAGTCGTTCAGGGACAGCATGCAGAGGAAGAAGTACATGGGCTCGTGCAAGCGCCGGTCCCGCCGGACGATGAGGAGGATGGTGCCGTTCCCGAGGATGGAGGCGAAGTACAGGGCACAGAAAGGGACGGCGATCCAGGCGTGGAGATGCTCCAGGCCCGGGAAGCCCGTGAGGTGGAAGGTCGCAGGCTGGAAGCGGGTGAGGTTGGCTTCGGCCATTCGCCAGAGGCTGAGTCTCTGCAGAGGGGAGACACACAAGCAGACGGTGGGAGGGAAGGGCCACAAACACTGGCGGCACAGAGGACGGAATCAGCCAGTGGGCGAGGAGGCTGGAAAGAAGGAGAAGATAGGTGAGCAGAAGAGCCCCTTGAAGACAAATGCAAGGCCTGAAGCATCCGGCCCCGGGACTGGCAAGATCGAGTGGAATCAAACCACAGTGCCCGGGGGGGGGGGACCTGAAAGACGAGCGACACTTGATCTCGACAGGCGCCCTCGTGAGTCGCGGCTCACTCCTTTGGGTGTACGAAAGGGAACGGAAAGCTCAGAGACTCCCTCTGGGAAAGGAGGGGGAACCGACCAGTAAGCAGTTCTGCCACACCCCCCACCAGCCCTGCTGCTTGTCTGTGGTGGGAGGGGCCTTGGGAGCTGCCGGCCCCTCAGCACGGGGCAGAGAGGGGCTGTGTGCACGAGGGGTGGAAGGATTTCCTTTTGACTTCCCAGGGGCTCACCTGGCCTGGCCACCTTTTCCTCAGCACTGTGGCTCAAAGAAGGAGAAGGAGGAGGAGGAGGAGATTGGATTTATACCCCATGGCCCTTCACTACCCGAAGGTGTCTCAGAGCGGCTTCCAAACTCCTTTCCCCTCCCTTCCCCACAACAGACACCCCCTGGGAAGTAGGTGGTACTGAGAGAGCTCTTTCAAGGAAAGCTCTGAGAGAACTTGTGACAGAGGAAGAAGAAGGGGAGGAGGAGGAAGAGGATATTGGATTTATACCCCGCCCTTCACTACCCGAAGGTGTCTCAGAGTGGCTCACAAATTCCTTTCCCTTCCCCTCCCCTCAACAGACACCCTGTGAGGTCGGTGGGGCTGAGAGGGGCTGACAGAAACGGCTCTTTTCCAAGAACAGCTCTGAGAGAACTACGGCTTGCCCAAAGTCACCCAGCCAGGTGCAAGTGGAGGAGTGGGGAATCAAACCCGGTTCTCCCAGATTAGGCTGACAAACTCTTTTCCCTTCCCCTCCCCACCACAGACAGACACCCTGTAAAGCAGGCTGGGCTGAGAGAGCCCTGGACAGAAACTGCTCTTTCTCAAGGACAGCTCTTGTCAGAACTAGGGCTTGCCCAAGGTCACCCAGCCAGGTGCGAGTGGAGGAGGAGTGGGGAATCAAACCCGGTTCTCCCAGATTAGAGTCCGTGCACTTAACCACTACACCAAACTGGCTCTCAAGAAGAAGAGGAGGAGGAGGAGGAGGATGGATGGATTTATACCCCATGGCCCTTCACTACCCAAAGGTGTCTCAGAGCGGCTGACAAACTCCTCTCCCTTCCCCTCCCCACAACAGACACCCCCTGGGAGGCAGGTGGGGGCTGAGAGAGCTCTTGACACAAACGACTCTTTTTCAAGGACAGCTCTTATCAGAACTACAGCTTGTCCAAGGTCATCCAGCCAGGTGCGAGTGGAGGAGGAGTGGGGAATCAAACCCGGTTCTCCCAGATTAGAGTCTGCACACTTCACCACCACACCAAGCTTACCGTAGTGGTTAAGTCCAGGAGCACCTTCAAGCCCAACAAAATTGTTGGCAGGAGATGAGCTTTCCTGAGTCGCTGCTCTATCTGAGGAAGTGAGAAAACCAAACAGGGAAGATACACAGGACAGAATAGCCAAAAAACCAAAATAACTGTACATAGAAATATCAAAAGTATATGCAAAATACTTTTTATATGAAGTGTCACAAGGAACTTATAATTACAACAATATTGTGGCAATTATTCTCTTCAAATAATGAAAGCCACTCAGTACATGAAAACGGTCCAAAGCCATCGGGCTGACAAAGTGTCTTTATCTGCAGCACGTCTGTTTATTTTAGATGACGTAGGACTGTTTTCATGAACTGTAGCCTTTATCTGAAGCACATCTATTTATTTTGGATTACTTTGGACTGTTTTCATGTACTGAGGGGTTTTTTCCAGTGTGCACAGCCACATAGGCGCATCAGTTTGTGGGGGGTGGGGGGCTCTGGATGCAAAAAACTGTGGGTGCAGCCGCTGTGCCAGATGTCCTCCTTCTCCCCCCGGCCAGGGCACAGAGTGGCTCGTTCCTCCCCGGCCCAGTCTAGGACGTCTTTAATCGTTATTTTTGGAAAGACTGGCCAGAGGAGGCTCAAAGGGCACCCTCATTTTTGGAAGGGTTTGCAAAGAGGGATGGGCACGGACCGGGAAAATGGGTTTTGGTTTGGTTCGTGGCATACCTGGTTCTCGAACCACAAACCGTCGTGAACGTTTAAGAGCCAAGTGAGCTGGTTCAGTTTGAGAGGTTTGTGTTGTGCTAGAGACACCAAACTCACAGGGGATCTCCAGATAACTTGCCTCTGCTTGTCCTCCAAAGTTGGTGAGGATTGGATTTACGAGGTCTGAGTTACGGCCCCCAAAAGGAGATGACTCCGTCCTCCACTGTTTCCAATGGAGGGGAAAAACAGCAAAAGAAGCAAAGGTAATAGACGCCCAGAAGAACAGAAACAAAGGCCCATTCGGCATGATCTGGCATTCACTCCCTTGTTTTACCAAACCTGCACTGGAACAGAAAAAGATGCGGCTCAAAACCACATTCAAATACCTCAGGCCAACCCGGTAGTGCCTGCAGAGTCACCCCGAATGGCCATAAATCTACGCAGATGGCTCCCATAAAACTGAGAGATCAAACGAAGTTAAAGCAGCGTGCAGTCTGGACACTGCCATAAAATCCAACGATCAAAGAAAGTGAAAGCAGCATGCAATGTAGAGGGGAATTTCTGTTCCAGTCCCTCGGAATCTCTGCAGTAGGAACTGGAGGTGGGAGGGTGGCATTTTTGACAGCCCAGCAGAACCAGTATAATGTGCCCAGCAGACCCAGTGCCACTGTGCGGGCAGAAGGCAGTGTGTGTGTGGCAGTGCTGACCCCAAAGGACTAAAGTCGAGCCAGAGAATCTCTGCCGCAGAAACTGAAGGTGGCAGGTGGGCATTTTGCAAGCCCAGCAGAACCAGTGCCATGTGCCCACCCACCACCACCACCCCATCCAGAGAAAGCCCAGGAACTCTGACTCCACCGCAACGAAAAGGGAGGAAGGCAGCACCCCCCCCCCCAGGATCCCACCACAGTTCCCTGACAGTTTGAGAGCCCCTGGAAGACCAGGAGGACGCGGGGAGCTCTGGGAAGCAGCACTCCCAGGTAGCCTGATGTCCGTTGCTGTGAGGGTGGGGGATTCTTTGCCCAGCTGCACTTAGAGAACTTTGGACTCTCCGAAACAAAATGCCACCCACTGCCTGGCTCCACGGGAGTTGTCAAGGGTGCTGGTCACCAAGAGGCCATTCGGAAGAATAAGCCCGGCCGAGCCCCAAAACAGGACTGCCCTCCCTGCTCTTGAAACAGAGGGGTTGGGACCAATGCGCTCCCTCTAAGCTGTGGAGTCTGGTGAGCAAAACTTCTACTTTGTGAGCTCCTGGCATTAAAGTTGGGAGCGAGCGATTTGGCTACTGTAATGGCTACTCTGGAGCCATCCTCCCTGAGCTAAGACAAAAATGTGTGAGCCGGAGACTGAAAAACAGTGAGCTAGCTCACACTAACTCAGCTTAGGGGGAACACTGCTTCAGACCAGTGCTCGCTCTCAGTTGTGGAGTCTGGTGAGCGATCAATTTGGCTGCTGCTTAAATTAGTCTGCTCTGGAGCCCCATCCTTCCTGAGCTAAGACAGAAATGTGTGAGCCGGAGACTGAAAAACAGTGAGCTAGCTCACACTAACTCAGCTTAGGGGGAACACTGCTTCAGACCAGTGCTCGCTCTCAGTTGTGGAGTCCGGTGAGAAAAACTTCTGCTTTGTGAGCTCCTGGCATTAAAGTTGTGAACAATCAATTTGGCTCCTGCACACATTAGTCTGCTCTGGAGCCCCATCCTTCCTGAGCTAAGACAGAAATGTGTGAGCCGGAGGCTAAAAAGCTGTGTGCTAGCTCACACTCACTCAGCTTAGGGGGAACACTGGCTGGGAGAGAGGCCGTTAGGGGAGGGGCCGTGGCTCCGTGGCAGAGCCTCCGCTTGGCATGCGGAAGGTCCCCGACTCCATCCCCGGCAGCAGCATCTCCAGTTCAAAGGGACAGGCGGGAGGCGATGGGAAAGACCTCTCTGCCCGAGACCCTGGAGAGTGGCTGCCAGCCTGAGTAGGCAAGACTGACCTTGACGGACTGATGAACTGAGCCAGTAGAAGGCCGCTTCGTGCACGGGTGGGCAGGTGTTTGTGTCGGCGCAGTTTCCAGCTCTCCACGGCCTTGTGGACCTGGCCTTCGGCCCCTGCCCACCTCCCTCTCTGGCGCAGCTGTTGGGGGCACGGAGCCCTGGCTGACCCCTTTGCCTCTGCTGCCCCCTTGGCAAGCCAAAGTCTTACCTGGCACCAGGGGCTGTGGCCAGAGACGCCGTGTCCGGGCGGCGACTCCTTCTGCCCGCACGGGAGGCCCAGGAGCCAGCAGCCGCTTCTGCCAGGAAGGGTTTATCAACTCTCATGCCAGGCAGCCCGTCCCCGCGCTCCCCCACCCACCAGGGACCCCAACGGGTGCCGAGCGCTTTGCAGGCACTAAAAATAAACTTCGCACGCACATCAGAGTGCCGCACCTGCAGAGAACGTGGGCCCCAGGGGGGCGGGGGACCTTCTGGTGCCTCTCTAGCCCGGCTCACAGGCGGCAGTGGACACACCGCCCGGCATCCATCTCTGTGCAAGGCAGAGAGCCAGCCCATGCTCACCTGGCTTAGCAACCAGGGATCCACTGCTGGACTCATGCAGGGCTTGTGCAGCTGTTCCTCCTGGGTCAAGCATGAGAACGGTGTCGTGCGCGCACCCAAAAACGAAAGGGCTGCCTGTGTGCAGGCGGCGCAAGGGGAAGGGGCACGCTCCTCCGCCACACCTGCCCCCGCTCAGCTCAGTCTGCAGAACTGCCTGGCACACGCTTGGGAGCAGGGGGGCCGGGGGCCCTGCTGGCGTGGCTTCTCAGCTTCCCAGACTGTCCACTGCTGGAAACTGGGGCGCTGGCGTTTCATCGGTGCGCGGGCCCAGTCCCGCAAATGGTGCCTCCTGTGCAGAGGGGGCGTTTCGCCACCCTGCCCTGGCCCCCCACAGCTTCATCCTCGTGTGTGTGCACCTGAGAGGCCCGCCCCCGCAGCCAGCCTCCCGGTGGGCGCTGGAGTTCTCCCGGAATCACAGCTGGCCTCCAGACTCTCCGTTTCAGAGAGGGGGCTCTGTGGCCTCGCATCCCTTGCTGAGATCTCTCTCCCCTCCCCAAACTGCCCCCTCCCGTGGCTCCACCACCACATCTCCAGGAATTTCTCAACCTGGAGATGGCAACTCTATGTCCCCAGACACTGACAAAGCCCTCCTGCCTTTTGGGTCCAGAGAAGAGGAGGCCCGGTCTGAGCGCACGCGCGAACACACACACACCAGTTTGGTGCTAGTGGTTAAGGGCATGGACTCTAATCTGGGATGAACCAGGTTCGATTCCCCCACTCCTCCTCCACTTGCACCTGGCTGGGTGACCTTGGGCAAGCCGTAGTTCTGGCAAGAGCTGTCCTTGGAAAAGAGCCGTTTCTGTCAAGAGCTCTCTCAGCCCCACCTGCCTCACAGGGTGTCTGTTGTGGGGAGGGGAAGGGAGAGGAGTTTGTCAGCCGCTCTGAGACTCCTCTGGGTAATGAAGGGCCATGGGGTATCGATCCAGTCTCGTCTTCTTCGAGCACGGACACTAATCTGGGACAACCAGGTTTGATTCCCCACCTCCACATGTAGCTGCTGGTGTGACCTTGGGTCAGTCACAAGTTCTCTCAGAGCTGTTCTCTCAAGAGCAGTTTCTGTCAGAGCTCTCTCAGCCCCACCTGCCTCACAGGTTGTCTGTTGTGGGGAGGGGAAGGGAGAGGAGTTTGTGAGCTGCTCTGAGACTCCGAGTGAAGGGCGGAGAGTAGAAATCCAACTCTTCTTCTTCTTCTTCTTCTTCTTCTTCTTCTTCTTCTTCTTCTTCTTCTTCTTCTTCACACACACACAGGCTTTCTACTGTGAAGAGGAAGGGGAGCTGCTCCCCACCCCCTTCTCAGCCTCCCAGGCCTTCCAAAGCCACCCCTTTCTTCCCCTCCTCTCCCTGGCCGGCTGGGGCGCTCTGGAAGGGCCTCGCTCTGCCTGGCCTGCGGAAGGTCCCCGGTTCCGTCCCCGCCGGCCGGTGGCATCTCCAGTCAGAAGGCGTGGGCAGGAGGAGATGCGGCAGACCTCTTCTCCGCCCGAGACCCTGGAGAGCGGCTGCCAGTCCGACCTGACAAGACTGACACACATCATAGAATATACACACACAGGCTTTCTACTGTGAAGAGTAAAGGGAGCTGCTCCCCTCCCCCTTCTCAGCCTCCCAGGCCTTCCAGAGCCACCCCTTTCTTCCCCTCCCCTCCCCTCCCTGGCCGGCTGGGGCGCTCTGGAAGGGCCTCGCTCTGCCTGACCTGCGGAAGGTCCCCACCGGCCGGCGGCATCTCCAGTCAGAAGGCGTGGGCAGGAGGAGATGCGGCAGACCTCTTCTCCGCCTGAGACCCTGGAGAGCGGCTGCCAGTCCGACCTGACAAGACTGACACACATCATAGAATCATAGAATGTCAGAGTTGGAAGGGATCTTACAGGTCATCTAGTCTGACCCCCCTGCACATTGGAGTGCGGGGCCCTGCTGGGGGGGGCTTGGCCCAGAAGGTGGGAAGCGAGGGGGCAGAATTCTCACACACACACCAAGGCTGGCCTGTGTCGGACCACCGTTCTCTTCGTGGGCCCCTCCCACCAGATTCCCATCAATAGTAAAAACGATTTCTGATATAATTTTAAATACTTCAACAATTTATTTTATTTTTCTGTCTTAGCCATTCGTGAGCTGTGGGGGGGGGGGTAAAAAATCTCCTTTCAACCCCAAAAGTCCCCTTCGACCCCAAAAGTTCATTTTTTCTTCTAATTTTTTTTAATTAAAACATTTCTGTGGGCCCCTAAAAGTGACGTGGGCCCTAGGGCACTGTGCCTGCTGTGCCGGATGGATACGTCAGCCCTGCTGCCCGCCTCTCCCTCTGAAATTCGCCCAGGTTGCATTTCTTCAACAGGGATCTTTGTACATGCACTGAGACACTCTGCTCCTCTGACGTGCCCAGTGTTCCCTCTAAGCTGAGAGAGTGTGAGCTAGCTCACAGTTTTTTAGCCTCTGGCTCACACAGTTTTGCCTTCACTCTGAAAGGATGGCTCCAGAGCAAACTCACTGATGCGGCAGCCAAACCGCTCGCTCATCACTTCAATGCCAGGAGCTCACAAAGTAGGGGTTTTGCTCACAAGACTCCACAGCTTAGAGGGAGCATTGCTGGCAACTGGCCACAAATACCTTTTCAGTTGATGCTCAGTGTTTTAAAACTGGGCATCGTTGCACAGCTCCAGACTGCAGTGTCCCCTCTAAGCTGAGTGAGTGTGAGCCAGCTCACAGTTTTTTAGCCTCCAGCTCACATGTTTGTCTTCGCTCAGGAAGGGACGGCTCCAGCGCAAACTAATTGATGCAGCAGCCAAATCCCTCGCTCACAACTTTAATGCAAGTAGCTCACATAGTGGAATTTTTGCTCACAGGACTCCACAGCTGAGAGGGAGCCTTGGACGTGACAACTTACAGCCAACCAGACCTGGCCATGTGGGGGGACCCAGGAACAGCCCAGAAATGCCCTTTCAAGACTCCGGCCACCTCCCCCGGACCTGGGCAGCCCAGGCAAGGCTGATCTCCTCAGATCTCGGGAGCTCAGCAGGGTCGACTCTGGCTAGTACTTAGATGGGAGACCTCCAAGGAATACCAGAGGGGGGGAGGCAGGGGCAGGCTTCACCTCTCTGAATAGCCTCCAGGCCCCCAGTAGAGGTCAGTCACCAGAGGTATCTGTAACTTCCAGGTGCACACGCACATGCATATATAAAAAATACCAAAAAAATACAGAAAGCTCTTGCATGTTCAGTGTGTTTGAGCTCCAATTTATGGCGCAGCAAGCTTCTGTCATGGTAATCTGCTGGAATCCTTGCAGGAATCCTGCTGTGCTCTTAGTATGTAGAGAATGTATACTAGTTAGTAAAGATTTTTTCCCATATATATAAAAATATCTATAGAAGAGGAGGAGGAGGAGGAGGAAATTGGATTTATACCGCACCCTTCACTTGGAGTCTCAGAATGGCTTGTCATCACCTTTCCCTTCCTCTCCCCACAACAGATACCCTGTGAAGTAGGTGGGGCTGAGAGAGTTCTTTCAAGGACTACCTCTTGAGAGATCAGGTCTGTGAGAACTTGTGACTGACTCAAGGTCACTCCAGCAGCTGCATGTGGAGGAGTGGGGAATCAAACCCAGTTCTCCCAGATCAGAGTCTGCACTCTTAAGATTGGATTTATACCCCATGGCCCTTCACTACCCGAAGGTGTCTCAGAGCGGCTGACAAACTCCTTTCCCTCCCCCTCCCCACAACAGACACCCCCTGGGAGGTGGGTGGGGCTGAGAGAGCTCTTGACAGAAACTGCTGTTTTCCAAGAACAGCTCTTATCAGAACTACGGCTTGCCCAAGGTCATCCAGCCAGGTGCAAGTGGAGGAGGAGTGGGGAAATCGAACCCGGCTCTCCCAGATTAGAGTCCGCGCTTTTAGAGAAGAAGAAGAAGAGATTGGATTTATACCGCGCTCTTCACTCAGAGTGGCTTACAAACTCCTTTCCCTTCCCCTCCCCACAGCACACAGAAACCCCTGTGAGGCAGGCGGGGCTGAGAGAGCTCTTGACAGGAACTGCTCTTTTTCAGGAACAGCTCTTATCAGAACTAGGGCTTGCCCAAGGTCCCCCAGCCAGGTGCAAGTGGAGGAGGAGTGGGGAATCAAACCCGGTTCCCCCAGATTAGAGTACACGCACTTAACCATGACACCAAACTGGCTCTCAGAGATACACCCCCCCATCCCAATCTTTTTCCCCCCAATCCAGGAATTGATTTCCAGGGGTGGGGGATTGTCCCACCTGGAAGAGCAGAAGCCCCGTCACTCTCTCAATCCACCTTGGCAGGGCAGAGCTGGAGTCACTCCCGGGGCGGTGGGGGGGGGTGGAGTGCCGCAGGCCGGGTTCTCCAACCTATTTGATCCTGCGGGCACCCTTGGAACCCTGACACAGGCCGCTGGGCGCAACCACACAGCGGCTGCCCGAGGAGGCAGAGCAAGCCACACAGAGGAAGCCCACGGCACTGGGAGAAGAATGTAGATATAGAATGGGAGGTGCTTGGCTTGACAGCAGCACACGTGAAAGGGACCTGGGTGTTCTGGTTGATCACAAGCTAAACATGAGCCTGCAGTGCACGATGTAGTTTAAGAAACACACCTGGAAGGAGGTGGGAGAGAATAAAACCTTGGTGCCCACTGCCACGGAAGCAGCGCCCTGTGAGTGTGCCCACCCAGCCATTCCCACCTCCAGTGGCCGGTCAGGAGCCCGGCTGGGCAAGGGCCCCTCTTGCTAAAAACTATTGGTGCCAGGAAGGAAGTTGACAGGTGTTGAAATGCCCACGCACATTGTGTTGGTGAGCCCTGGACTTTGGGGCAACCTGCAGGTGACTCTTTGGCTTCCCTTACAGAAAAGTGTGTGTGTGTGTGTGTGTGTGTGTGTGTGTGTGTGTATAATCCACCCCTTGAGCAAAGCGTCCCTCCACCCTACCCTTGGAAGGAAGAAGAAGAAAAAGAAGAAGGGGAAGAAGAAGGGGAAGAAGAAGGAGGAGGAGGAGGAAGAAGAAGAGTTGGTTTTTATGCCCCACTTTTCAACACCCAGAGGAGCTTACTGCCTCCTTTCCCTTCCCCTCCCCACAGCAGACACCCTGTGAGGCAGGTGGGGTTGAGAGAGCTCTCTCGAGGACTGCCCTTGAGAGAACAGCTCTGGGAGAACTTGTGACTGACCCAAGGTCACCCAGCTGGCTTCACGTGGAGGAATGGAGGATAGAACCGTTTCTCCCAGATTAGAGTCCGCTGCTCTTAACCACGACACCACACATCTTGATAGCGGCAGGGTCTGCCCCCGTAAACTGAACGGTGAGGTTTGAGGGCAAGACCTGCTGGAGAACCCGCGTGCAAATGCCTACACCACCACCCCATGTGCCCCACACCCTTCAGACCCCAGGGGAATGTGCATCCCCTTCCCCCTCCACTTCTCTCCCATCCAGCCGTTCTCCCGCTTTCTTCACCTCCGAGTTTGGGAGCTGGAGCGCACACAGACACACACACACACACACACACACACACACACGGCATTTGCAAGGACACAGGGAGTCTGTTCAGGCTGCAGGCGATGGCTTTTATTGGGTGGAAACGGGGAAAGGAGGGGGGCCCCGCAGGTCCCTGCAGGCGATTAGTGGTAGCGGAGGGCCAAGGCGTGGGCCACCACCCGGACCAGCTTGTGGAAGGCGGAGTGGACGGCCGGGGTGAAGTCCTTGCCGAAGTGGGAGGCCATGACGATGATGAGGACGTCACCCAGGAGCTGCAAGAGAAGAGGGGGGGGCACGTGTGTGAAGTGCCGGCACCAAAGCTCCCTCTAAGCGGTGGAGCCTTGTGAGCAAAAGTTCTACTTTGTGAGCCGCTGGCATTCAAGTGGTGAGCCAGCGATGTGGCTGCTGCACAGATTCGTTTGCTCCGGAGCCCCATCCCTTCCCGAGCGGAGACAAACAATGTGTGAGCCGGAGGCTAAAAGAACGGTGAGCTAGCTCACACTCACTCAGCTGAGAGGGAACACTGGCCGGCACCCCTCACCCCCTTCCCAGCCATGCCCCACTCTCCGGGCAAGGATCAACCTCGACCTAGGCTCCCTCCGAGCTGTGGAGTCCCCCTGTGAGCAAAAGTTCTACTTTCTGAGCTGCTGGCATTCAAGTGGTGAGCGAGTTGATTTGGCTGCTGCACAGATTAGTTTGCTCTGGAGCCCCATCCCTTCCTGAGCTGAGACGAACCATGTGTGAGCCGGAGGCTAAAAAAACAGGGAGCTGGCTCACACTGACTCAGCTTAGAGGGAACACTGACCCTTCGGCAGCTGGTTCTCCACCTGGCAACCTTCCCAGCTCGTGGGCACCCAGAAAGAAACGCAAGTTTGGGGGGAACAAGAGCGGTCTCCTCCCACCAGGGTCGGCGTCAGCATACCCTGAAGTCGGGGCCGCTCCCAGGGACCAGGACTTCGAGGGGGGGGCCTGCCGCCGCCACCCCAACTCCCCTGCTGCCCATCAGCTTGTGGTGAGCCCCATAGCTAGGGAAGTGTGGGTGAGCACTGGGAGGACTGGGAAATGCGCAAGTAGACAGGGGAGGGGGAGGCTACAGGGCGAGGGAGCGGAGGCTGCCGGCAGGTGGGGGGGTGGCAAGCAGAGGCCCCCTGCCTCTCCCACCCCACCCACTCTCTTCTCCCCCTCCGGCCAGACTTTCTTCCCGTGCCAGGAGTCTCTCTCCATGGAAGGAAGGCGGGCCGGGAAGGAGAGTGGCGTGGCACATGGCCCCCCTGGGGACTGGGGGGCAGCTCGAGAGGGACTCCGATGTGCACCCCCCACCACCACCACACACACACACAGGCACACCCTTGCCCCCCAGGCTCACCTTGAAGTTCTCGGGGTCGACGTGCAGCTTGTCGCAGTGCAGCTCGCTCAGGCTGGCGAAGGTCTTCTTGATGCTGTCGAGGTTCTTGATGGCCTCCCCGAAGGAGGTGAGCACCTTCTTGCCGTGGGCGCGCACCTTGGGGTTGCCGCAGATGGCGGTGGCGCTGGACAGGTTCCCAAAGTCGGCGAAGAACCTCTGGGTCCAGGGGTACACCACCAGCAGGCTGCGGGGAGGAGGAGGAGACAGAGAGACAGACAGACAGACACAGGCACAGACACCGAGGGTTAGTCCGGTGACCCAGGGAGGCCAGCCTCCAGAAATGACAGCACCTCTCCAGACCGCAGAGGTCAGTTCCCCCTGGAGGAAAAGGCTGCTTGGCAGGGTGGGCTCTAGGGCATTGAACCCCCCCCTTGAGGTCCCTCAAGGCTCCCCCCCTCTCTCACACACACACGCACACATAGACCCCCCCAGGCGCCCCAAGGGGCCTTACCAGCCAAGGGATTCCGCGCCGATTTCCGCCAGATCGACTTTGGACCAGATGCTGGTGATGATCTGCTTCTCTTCGTCGGTCCAGTGCACCATGGTTGCCGGCTGGGGGTCAGTCAGGAGTTCTCCTTTGCAGCTCTGGGAAAGTCTCTGGAGCTGGGCTGAGGGTGCCTCCCGGGGACTTTTATACCCTGGACTGAAGCTCCGCCTGGCAGGGGCGGGTCCCCTCATTGGCTGGAGCCAAGGCTGGGGCGGAGCTTGGTGGGGCCAGGCGGGCCAGAGAGGGGAGGCCGCTCGGCTGCCGCTCAGAGCCCTCTGGGCTTCAGCCAAAGTGGGGCGTTTCCTCAGCCAGGCGCTTTGTACATGCACAGGCGCACTCTGCTCGTTTTACTTGGCAACGGCCTCCGAAAATGGTTGGGAGCAGTGTTCCCTCTAAGCTGAGTGAGTGTGAGCTAGCTGACAGTTTTTTAGCCTCCAGCGCACACATTTTTGCCTTTGCTCAGGAAGGATGGCTCCAGAGCACACTAATTTGTGCAGTAGCCAAATTGCTCGCTCAACCCTTTAATGCCAGTCGCTTGCAAAGTAGAATTTTTGCTCACAGGACTCCACAGCTTAGAGGGAACATTGGTTGGGAGAGCAGAGAAGTTGGGGCTGAGCCTCTCAGCCAGGTACGCCAGGGAGGGGAGGGTGTTCCAAGGGCTGCTGGGCTCCAGGTGGGGCCGGGAGATGTCCCAGGGTGACACCCGGTCTCCGGACCTGGGAGGAAACGGCTGCTAAGGAGGGTGGGCTCCGGTGTTCCCTCTAAGCTGAATGAGTGCGAGCCAGCGGACAGTTTTTTAGCCTCCGGCTCACACATTTCTGTCTCGGCTCAGGAAGGAGGGCTCCAGAAGAGCAAACTGATTGATGCAGCGGCCAAATCGCTCGCTCACAACTTTAATGCCAGTAGCTCACAAAGTAGAATTCTCACAAGACTCCATAGCTTAGAGGGAGCATTAGTGGACTCTATGGCCTTGTGCCCTACTGGGGTACCTCACCTCCCCATGTTCCACAGTCAAATCTCCGGGAATTTCCCAGCGCTGCATTGGCATCATAAGGCCCCTCCAGTCCAACACTCTGTGTCACACGGTGGCCATCAGGAGGTCCACCAGAAGCTCCTACCACTGTTGCCCCCCCCCAGCACTAAGAATGCAGAGCATCACTTGCCCCAGACCGAGAGTTCCTCTCTGTACCTTGTGGCTAATAGTCACCGATGGACCTCTGCTCCATATAAGAACATGAGAGAAGCCAATGTTGGATCAGGCCAATGACCTATCCAGTCCAACACTCTGAGTCACACAGTGGCCAAAAATACCAGCGGCCATCAGGAGGTCCAGCAGTGGGGCCAGGACACCAGAAGCCCCTCCCACTGTTGACACCCCCCCAGGCACCAAGATGACAGAGCATCATCTGCTCCAGAGCCCCTATCTATACCTTGTGGCTAATAGCCACTGATGGACCTCTGCTCCAGATGCTTATCTAATTCTCTCTTGAAGCCGTCCATGCTTGTAGCCGCCACCACTTCCAGCCTCATAAGAACATACGAACATAAGAGAGAAGCCAGTGTTGGATCAGGCCAAAGGCCCATCCAGGCCAACACTCTGTCTGTCACACAGTGGCCAGAAATACCAGGTGCCATCAGGAGGTCCACCAGTGGGGCCAGGACATTAGTAGCCCTCCCACTGTTACCCCCCCCAAGCACCGAGAAGACAGAGCATTCCTTGCCCCAGACATAAGAACATAAGAGAGAAGCCAGTGTAGGGTCAGGCCAGTGGCCCATCCAG
>NW_015166018.1:31879-33891 GCF_001447785.1 Gekko japonicus
ACCCACCCCCCAAAAACCCCACCAGCTTACTGCCTTGCAGCCAACCGGGCCCATCAGTCCCCCCTCCACCCACCCTCAGGCCTGTCAGGATGGCAGCGGCCGGGCCCATCAGTCCCCCCTCCACCCACCCTCAGGCCTGTCAGGATGGCAGCGGCTCTCAGGCCCGGGGAAGGCCTTCCTCGTTTCCCAAGACCCCTGGTCTGGGTGGGGATGGAACCTGGGGCCCTCTGGCTGGGGTTTGCCCATGGAGCCAGCTGGGTGCCCTCCGTCGGGGGACTCCCTTTCGGACTGTCAGGTTCTGCTCCCCACCCCCTTGCAAAGCTGTCCAGGGAATGCAGGACTCTCAAGCACGAGCCAGAATAACGGATTCTTGCAGGGCAAGCGAATCCTCTTACGTTCTCCTGCACAGATATCCAAGACGGTCCAGGGCTGGAAGCGAAGGCCTCGGACTCCATGCCCTGTCCTTGGGCCTCGGGAGGAGCCGGTCGGCGGCCGGCCACTGTGGATGCTGGACTGGATGGACCCACACTGGTCTGACCCAGCAGGGCTCTTCTGAGGTTCTTGTCAGGGGAAGGCCTCGGCCTCCATGCCCTGTGGTTAGCCCTCCAGAGGCTGGGGGGTGCGAAGAATCCAATGTTGGATCAGGCCAGTGGCCCATCCAGTACAAAATGCTCTGTCTGTCACACAGTGGCCAAAAATACCAGGTACCCTCAGGAGGTCCAGTAGTGGGGCCGGGACACTAGGAGCCCTCCCACTGTTGCCCCCCCTCCCAAGCACCAAGAAGACAAGAGCATCGCCTGCCCCAGACTAAGAGTTCCTGTCTATACCTTGTGGCTAAGAGCCACCGATGGGCCTCTGTTCCATGTGTTTATCTGATTCCCTCTTATAAGAACATAAGAGAAGCCAATGTTGGATCAGGCCTGTGGCCCCTCCAGTCCAACACTCTGTGTCACACAGTGGCCAGAAATACCAGGTGCCCTCAGGAGGTCCAGCAGTGGGACCAGGACACTAGAAGCCCTCCCACTGTTGACCCCCCCCCAGCACCAAGAATAACGAGCATCCCTTGCCCCAGACCGAGAGTCCCTATCTATACCTTGTGGCTAATAGCCACAGATGGACCTCTGCTCCGTATGTTTATCCAATTCCCTCTTGAAGCTGTCTGTGCTTGTAGCCGCCGCCACCTCCTGTGGCAGTGAGTTCCACGTGTGAATCCCCTGCCATAGAGGGTGGGGCAGCTGGTAAATGAGAGGAGGATGAGGGAGGGGGCGTGATGCCAGGCGCCTCAACCCCCCCACACAGACACCCCATGAGAGCCAGACTAAAGTGAGGCAGCAGCAAGCCCTGCTAATTCCCCCACACACACACTCTCTCTGATGGGGCCAGCCCCCTCAATGTTCCCCCTAAGTTGAGTTGGTGTGAGCTAGCTCACAGTTCTTTAGCCTCCGACTCACACATTTTTGTCTTAGCTCAGGAAGGATGGGGCTCCAGAACGAACTAATTTATGCAGCAGCCAAATCGCTCGCTCACAACTTTAATGCCAGGAGCTCACCAAGTAGAATCTTTGCTCACAAGACTCCACAGCTTAGAGGGAGCACTGCCCCCCACTCCTGTCCACCCTCACGGCTGCTCAGGGAAGGCGCCCCCACTCCTCAGAGACAGGCCCAGAGACCGGTAGGGCGGGGTGTGCCATGTAGCCACTGGAAGCCCCCCCCCTCTTCTAGGCTAGGGGAAGGCCGAGCAGGGGGCCCAAACCGCCACACGGGCTTGCTCTTCACTCTCAGCATGTGAGACGAGGAGGCTCCCGAGGGGGCTGGTGTGGGCAAAGGGGGGCAGGTGACCAAGGAGGGTGCAGAAAAGCCCCCCCCCCATGCGGGGAATTCAGAGCTCAGAGAAACCAGCGTCCCTTTCTTGCCTCTGCCACCCCGCACCCCCCACCCCCACCCCCAAATGGGATCTTGAGTGCTGAACGCAGGGAATGGCTGGGGGACCTACGTGCGCACACTCTCCCCACC
>NW_015166018.1:34017-37542 GCF_001447785.1 Gekko japonicus
AGCACCCGCAAAGGCACAGGGAGTCCAGTCGGTTCACAGGCCATGGCTTTTATTCGGCTGTCACATCACAGGGGTGGGGAGGGGGAGAGGGGGCCACCGCGTGTCCCGGGCAGGAGGACTAGTGGTAGCGGTGAGCCAGGGCGTGGGCCACCACGCGGACCAGCTTGTGGAAGGCGGCGTGGACGGCGGGGGTGAAGTCCTTGCCGAAGTGGGAGGCCATGACGATGATGAGGACGTCGCCCAGGAGCTGCAAGAGAAGAGGGGGGGCGTGAGGGGGGCCCGGGCCGGCACTCGCACCGCCTCCGGGTTTGGAAGGGCAACCCCCCCCACACACACACACACCGTGTCCAGCTGCGCCCCATTCACCAGGGGGGATGGTCTCCTCTCCCACTCCCCATGCCCGCCCACCCCAGTTCTCTTCTCTCCCTCCTGGGCGGTTTTCCTCCAGTGAACAGGGCTTCGTTCTCGTGGCCCTTTCTTCCACGCCCAGGGAAATACGGATCGCCACTTTGGGGTCAGGAAGCCATTTTTCTCCAGGCCAGTTTGGCCGGGGATCCGGGAAGGGTTATTTGCCATCTTCTGGGCTTGGAGCAGGGGTCACTGGGGGGGGGGGGGGTTTGGTGTTTTCTTGCCTTATGCCTTGTGCAGGGGGTTGGACTAGATGACCCTGCAGGTCCCTCCCCACTCTAGGATTCTATACCAGGAGATGGGGGCGTCTTGCCACTGAAGGCGGATTGGGAAGGAGGCCAGGGTGGTGTATAGCCACCCCGAGAACCAAGGCAGCTCAAGAGGGACTGGGACTCAGGCGACCACCCCCACCAGTGTTCCCTCTAAGCTGAGTCAGTGTGAGCTAGCTCTCGTTTTTTAGCCTCTGGCTCACACATTTTTGTCTCTGCACAGGAAGGGATGGGGCTCCAGAGCAAACTAATTCATGCAGCAGCCAAATCGCTCACTCACAGCTTTCATGCCAGTAGCTCACAAGGTAGAATTTTTTGCTCACAGGACTCCACAGCTCGGGGGGAACATTGACCCCCACACACACCCCACCCTTGCCCCCCAGGCTCACCTTGAAGTTCTCGGGGTCGACGTGCAGCTTGTCGCAGTGCAGCTCGCTCAGGCTGGCGAAGGTCGCCTTGATGTTGTCGAGGTTCTTGATGGCATCCCCGAAGGAGGTGAGCACCTTCTTGCCATGGGCGCGCACCTTGGGATTGCCGCAGATGGCGGTGGCGCTGGAGAGGTTCCCAAAGTCGGCGAAGAACCTCTGGGTCCAGGGGTACACCACCAGCAGGCTGGGGGGAGGGGGAGGGGGAGACACACACACAGGGAGGGTTAGTCTTTCTCCCAGGAGGAGCAGCACCCAAACATCTCTCTCTCTCTCTCTCTCTCTCACAGACACACACACACACATCATCCCACTTACCAGGCAAGGGCATTGGCGCCAGTTTCCGCCACGTCAACTTTGGCCCATATGGCGGTGATGATCTTCTTCTCCTCTTCGGTCCAGTGCACCATGGCTGACGGCTGGGGGTGGATCGGGACTGGGAGCTCCTCTTGGCTGTTTGGGGAAAGCCTTTTCCTGCGGCTGGGTCTCCTCCGGGGGACTTTTATCCCCCTGGACTGAAGCTCCTCCTTGCCGGCTGGGTCCAGTCATTGGCCATAGCCGGGGAGGGAGGGAAGGTGGCGGCCTTCCACAGGGTGTGGCCGTGCCCGGGGGGGGGCGGGGGGCGGGGAGGCACTTCCTGGCAGGCTTGTCATTGTCAGCCAGGCAACGCCCTCCCCAGAGATAAGCACCACGCATTGTCATCCCAAGGAGCAGGCGGCCAGTGGTGCTTCCGGGGCCCAGAGGGTTCCTCGCCTGGCTTCCGTGTGACCAGGCCTGTGTGTGGCCTTACGCAGGAGAGTCACCTGCTGTCGGCTAGGCCTCTGCCTGTCCTAGCTGCCTGGGGAGTTCCGGCATGTTAACTTTCGATTCTGCTGCTGTATGTGTCTTCAGTCCTTCTGTCATCTCTTTCACCTGCGCATTTGACCTTGATTGCCCGGTGTACAGTTTCTCTTGGGGAATAGAGCCCGTTGCTTTGGCCTGCGCCTCTCCCTGGACCCTGATTGGCCCTGGGCCGTCAGGGGGTCTGCTGGAACAAACGCAAGTCTGTTCGCTTCGCGTGGTCTCCCCTCAGTTCTAACACGAAAGCGTTACGCTGCCTGCGTGCTCTCAGTGTCTCAATAAACTTTACTTCTCGGAATGAAAGCCGTTGGGAGTGGATCGCTGCCGGAGTCTGACACCAGCACAGGACCACGGTGTGATCGGGCCTTGGTCTCCTCACACAAACATGCCCAGGAGGCATCTCTCGCACTCGGCCCGGCGAGTGTCTCTTGTGCGCAGTCTGTGGTTTGGCCTTGCTGCTTCTGGCCTTTCTCCCTCCCTCTCATCCAGATGCAAAATGTTGGGGGGGGGGGAGAGAGAGGAGACAGCCACTCCCCACACTGTCAATTTTTGTCCCTCTTTTGCCCCTATTCCTTTGGGTCCCCCCCCTTCCTTTCCCACATGTGTTTTGCTCCCTCTGGGACTACGAGAGAGAGCAACACACACTGGGGGGGAACCCCCAAAGCAATAGGAACACACAAGTGACGAAAACGACAGCACGGAAGTGGCCAAAGTCCACGTTTTGTGGCTGACCGCACTGTCTTGGCTGCTGAGAGGGTTTTCAGAACTTCTGTGACTGAGACTGGGACGGCTACTCCCCGGTCGGGCAAGGAGGGAGCAACAATGGCCATTCAGCTAAGGTGACCTTTCCCTAAGCTAAAAGGACCTCAGAAACCAACGGGTCAATGGCACCTCCTTGTGCAGAGGCAGTATACCCCCGAGTGCCATTTGCTGATGTTCCCGGACCCCTCAGCGGCTTGCAGTACCACCGGTCGCGGGGTCCTTCTGGACCACTTTTTGGGGGTTGGTCTTGGAGGGGCCCTGGTTTGGGTCCTACTCCTGCCTGATCCCTTCTCCTCTGGCCTACGGTGTCCTACAAGGCTCCCTGCTTTTGAACATCTACATGAAAGTGCGGGGAGATTTGGGCTGGGTTATCACCAACGTACGGATGATCCTCGGCTCTATCTTGCGCTTCCAGCAGAGATGCCAGGAAGGGTATGTGGAGACCATGAAGGAGCCGAGGCTTAATTTGGACCAAACAGAGGTGCTGCAGGTGGGCAGAATTTGCTCAGGGGCTCATTGCTATAAAATAATGCAGCCACATTAAAACAAAAAGGGGTCGGCCTGGGTCATTGTGACGATGAAGGCCAGTATCTAGAAGATCCACGTAAGAACATAAGAGAAGCCAGTGCTGGGTCAGGCCAATGGACTCCAGTCCAACACTGTGTCACACAGCGGCCAAAAAGACCAGGTGCCCTCAGGAGGTCCAGCAGTGGGCCCAGGACACTAGAAGCCCTCCCACTGTTGCGCCCCCCCAAGCACCAAGAAGACAGACCATCACTTGCCCCAGACGGAGAGCTAATAGCCACTGATAGACCTCTGCT
>NW_015166019.1:0-6473 GCF_001447785.1 Gekko japonicus
TCCTGCAGGAAATGACCCCTGGATACCTGGATTCTAATCTGGGAGAACTCGGTTTGATTCCCCACTCCTCCACTTGCAACTGGCTGGATGGAGCTGTGGTTCAATACCAAAACATCTGTTCCCAGGTTCAGTCTCCGGCATCTGCAGTAGAAAGGGATCAGGTAGTCGGTGAGGTGAAAGTTCCCGAACTGGGCAGCTGTTGCCAGTATGAGTAAACAGTACTGACCTGATGGACCAAGGGTCTGATCCACTATAAGGTAGCTTCATTTGTTGATGAGAGAGCCAGTTTGGTGTAGTGGTTAAGTGCGTGGACTCTAATCTGGGAGAACCGGGGTTTGATTCCCCCACTCCTCCACTTGCACCTGGCTGGATGACCTTGGGCGAGCCATAGCTCTGTCAGAGCTGCCCTTGAAAGAGCAGTTCTCTCAGAACTGTTCTCTCAAGGGCAGTTCTTGAAAGAGCTCTCTCAGCCCAGCCTACTTTGCAGGGTGTCTGTTGTGGGGAGGGGGAGGGAAAGGAGATTGTAAGCCGCTCTGAGACTCCGAGTGAAGGGCAGGATATAAATCCCAATTATTTCTTCTTCTTCTTCTTCTTCTTCTTCTTCTTCTTCTTCTTCTTCTTCTTCTTCTTCTTGTCACAGTTGACTTATGGTGACTCCATGGGGCTTTCAAGGAAAGAGGCGTTCCGAGGTGGTGTGCCATCTCCTGCCTCCACATCAGGACACTGGTATTCCTGGGAGGTCTCCCATCCAAATACTAGCTGTGGACGACTCTGCTTAACTTCTGAAATCTGACAAGATCAAGCTAACCTGGGCTTTCCAGGTTGGGGCGGGAGGCAGCTCGGGAGTGCAAAATTCCAGAATTTCACTCTGTAGATGCCCCGAGACAGGCTATGTAGAATCATAGCATCATAGAGCTGGAAGGGACCTCCAGGGTCATCTAGTCCAGCCCCCTGCACAATGGAGGAAATTCACAAATACCTCCCCCCACACACCCCCAGTGACCAGTGTTGCCTCTAAGCTGAGTTAGCGTGTGAGCTAGCTCACAGTTTTTTAGCCTCTGGCTCACACATTTTTGCCGTCGCTCAGGAAGAATGGCTCCTATGCAGTAGCCAAATCACCTGCTCATAACTTTAATGCCCGTAGCTCACAAAGTAGAATTTTTGCTCACGGGACTCCATAGCTTAGAGGGAGCATTGCCAGGGACCGCTGTTCCATGCCCAGAAGATGGCGAAAAAACCTCCAGGATTCCCAGCCAAACTGGCCTGGAGAAAAAATGATGCCTGAACCCCAAGGTGGCAATCAGCATTCCCTGGGCGTGTAAGAAAGGGCCACGAGAACTAAGCACTGAGGCAACCCTCCGTCTCATGATCTGCCTCAGTTCACAGAATCAGCCTTGCTGTCAGATGGCCATCTAGCCTCTGCTTGAAAACCTCCAAAGAACTGGAGAGCCCACCACTTCCTGAGGAAGCCTGTTCCACTGAGGAACCTCTCTGACCGAGAGGAAGTTCTTCCTAATGATTAGCCGAAAACTCTTCTGATTTAATTTCAACCTGTTGGTTCTGGTTCGACCTTCTGGGGCAACAGAAAACAACTCCATACCATTCTCTATATGACAGCCCTTCAGGTACTTGAAGATGGTTATCATATCACCTCTGAAGTGATATAATACTTCAGAGGACGGCGGAAGACAGGAAGGCCTGGCATGATCTGGTCCATGGGGTCGTGAAGAGTCGGACTCGACTGTGCGACTGAACAACAAAAAAACCTTTCCTGCCCTCCTGTTTCAATGCCACCATGCAGCCTGTAACATAAGAGAGAGAGAGAGAAAAAGGGAATTAAGAAGAATCAATGGCTGTACCTCCATGTTCAGAGGGAGTCAATCTCTGAATCCCAGAGACGAGAGGCAACATCAGGGGAAGGCCTAGGCCTCTATGCCTTGTTGGACCTCTAGAGGAACCAGTTGGCCACCACGTGGGACAGGATGCTGGATTAGATGGACAACTGGTCTGATCCAGCAGGGCTCTTATCAGGGGTAATTTCCTGCAGGAGCGCACAGGAGCGGAGCTGGGGCATTAAAGAGCTCAGGGGGCGGCCACATGCAACAAGCCCTGCCCCCTGCTCCCAGCAGCCCTCAGTCAGAGCAAGAAGCAGCCAGGTAAGCTGCAGAGCCCCCCCCCGGCCACCCGGTCCAAAACTGTCCAGTGGCACCTTTAAGACCAAGTTTTATTCAGGTACAAGCTCTCCCTCCTCTGCGAGGACAGATCTGCGCATCCCCCCCCATAGCTAGGAATCCAAAACAGTCCAGTGGAGCCTGAGCGGTGGGTGTTGCCTTCTGACACACTTCCGGTGATGTCAGGGGGTGTGGCATAGGCAAATGATTATGCTAATGAGTTATGCTAATGAGCTCCTGCACCTCTTTTTCTACGAAATGACCCCTGGCTCTTCTTACATGCTAGGGCAACGTGTATAATTTCCAGTTTGGGTGTGTGCAAACTCGCTTTTGGAGTATATTTAGCGTAACCGACATCCAGGTGGGAGCTGGAGAGCTCAGGGAATGACAACTGATCTCCAGTTCCCCTGGAGAAGATGGCAGCTTTGGAGGGTAGATGCCATGACATTCTATTTGCTGAGGTCACTTCTCTCCCCAGACCCCACCATCTCAAAGTTCCGCCCCCAAACCTCCAGGAATTCTCCAACCAGGAATTGCCAGCCCTACATTTACGCATACCAAAGTGTCTATGCGTGGAAAAACAGACCCATTGCCTGGTTCACACAAAATGGTTATCATGCATACCAGGAGTATACCAGGTTATTATACATACACAGGGGTGGTTTCATAGAAAAAGAGCTAGGGGAACTCATTAGCATAACTCATTAGCATATGCCACACCCCCTGACATCAGGGGCCCGGCGGTGGACCTGCAAGGCCAGCGGGAGTGCAAGGAAGCCCCGCGTAGGCCCTCCCTGGCCCCAAGCAGGCAGGGGTGGGGAGAGGCGGGGAGGAAGCAACTTACCCTCCCTCTTCTCCTGCCTCCTCCTGGCTGAATGAGGGCTGGAAGCGGGGCGGCTGGAAGCAGGGGGCGGGGCTTCGTCGTGTGCCCCACCCCTCTGCACTACATACATAACTGGGATATTGGGTTAATATCGCAGAGTTCTGCCGAGTCATAGAAGCGCGATACCGAGTGCAGTAAATACATTTCCCAAGAAGTGTACGGCAAAGAAAAAAGAAAAAAAGAAAAAGAAAAGAGGTAAATTTACATTTATTCAAGCAGATCCAGTTCACATTCAATTTGCATTCAAAAGAAGAGAAAGGAGCCCAATCTAAAAAGTATTTCCCCTATCACAAATAGACAGCTGGTCTGGCATCATATGTGTGGGAGGATGAGGGCATTGTCTCTACAAGAGAGTCCTGCAAAGACATGTGTCTCCATGGAAGGCCATGGGAAGAGAGGAAGAGGACAGAGAGACAGAAGGGGGGGGTCAGAGAGGAAAGACCTGCAGAGACATGTGTCTCCATGGACGGTCATGTAGAGGGAGTGAGAGAACAGAGAGACAGAAGGGGGGGGTCAGAGAGGAAAGACCTGCAGAGACATATGTCTCCATGGAAGGCCAGGTAGAGAGAGTGGGAGGACAGAGGGACAGAGAAGGGGGGGTCAGAAACCTGCACAGACACATGTCTCCATGGAAGGCCATGTAGAGAGACTGAGAGAACAAGGGGGGGGGGTCAGAGACCTGCAGAGGATAGAACTGCAGAGACACGTGTCTCCATGGAAGGCCATGCAGAGAGAGTGAGAGGACAGTGAGGCAGAGGGCAGCCCCCAGGTTAAGACAAAGAGAGGCTTCCCATTCAAGGAGATAACATCTATACACACTTAGAGTAATGTAGCACCCCCCCCCCAATGTCCAGACGTGGTGAGTCACTTACTCCAACATTCCAAGGGTGCACGTTCCCAGTATCCACAGGTGGCGTGCTAGCACTGACCATCTGAAAAAGGCTAATGCCTGATGGCGGAAATGGGTAGGGTATGAAGGTGTTAAGGTATGCTTGATGGCTGTACCCAATCATGGCTGCTGCTCTGCGAACACTGGAATGCAATAGACTAGATGTAGCTCAAAAGTTGTGGTTTACCATCAAGGCATTGAGGAGAGAAGCAAAGTATGTTACGTATACTTTTGTTGTTGTTGTTCAGTTGCACAGTTGAGTCCGACTCTTCACAACCCCATGGACCACATCGCGCCAGGCCTTCCGGTCTTCCGTCATGCTCCAAAGTTTGCTTAATTTCATGTTAGTTGCATTGATAACACTGTCTAACCATCTCATCCTTTGCCGTCCCCTTGTTCTGTTACCTTCAATCTTTCCCAGCATCAGGGTCTTCTGCAGTGAGTGCTCCCTTCTCCTTTGGTGGCCAAAGTATTTGATCTTCAGCTTCAGTATCTGGCCTTCCAGGGAACAGTCAGGGTTGATTTCCTTTAAGATTGACTGATTTGATCTCCTTGCAGTCCAAGGGACTCTCGAGAGTCTTCTCCAGCACCATAATTCATGTAAATCAGCTCCAGTTCCCATCATGACCTCGACGCCCCCTTGCCGATTTGTGACTACCTATACACAAGTCATGCATGATGTTCCTAATTTCAATAATCCCTCCTCCAGCAGCTATGGACCTGTGTCTAAAAACATTGTAAATTGGTTTTAAAATGCTTCCTTATCGGCATCCGTTGGCCCAAGGTGGATTTCATAGCACCACCCTCCCATCTGCTCTGATGACTTAATAAATCTGCCCGTTTACTTCCAGTAGCACACAAAAAACTAGGACGGGAAGGCAGGAACTCTAATGATGTGTGCAGTCTGGAACAGTTTAATTATCTGAGCGCCAACATTTCAAACAAAGATCAGTTTACGGTTTATTGCCACATAAACAAAAGTAAGGGAAATGGTTTAATGGCGCAAAAGAGGGACTGGATGATCCGTTCATGTACTGCGTGTCGCATAAACGAGAAGAGCTCTGGGCTTAGTTAGCAACACTATAAAAATGAGATCGTCAAGCGGCTTGAGGGTGCAGGAGGCCAAAGACAGGATCCTGGACAGAGTTTTAGGTACGCTTCAGTAGGGTCCTTTCCGCACTTGGATCTCATCCCTGGTTTTATCAGAGTTCAACTTGCAACACAATACCTTGCATTTATCCCTGGTTATAACAGCATCCGTTTATCCCAGGACAAGTGTGGGACGAAACCGGGGTGACCTCAATGTAATGTGGAAACAAAAAATACTCTGAGATAATTATAGGGGCGAACTTGAGTGTAGTGTAGAATATAAAAGTATCCCGAGATAATTATAGGGGTGAACTCACATGTAGTGTAGAATGTAAAAATACCCCGAGATAATTACAGGGGTGAACTCGAGTGTAGTGTAGAATGTAAGTCTGGGGACAGAGCTGAACCAGGATTTAAGGTCTAGCATGGAAAGGACCTAGAGCAGCCAGATCCGAGTTGGGGAATTCCTAGAGATTTGGAGCGGGGCTCACGGAGAGAGGTGAATGGTGGCCACCCCACACATGCTGAGAAGTAGTGACCGTTTCTTGCCTGCATTCATGACCTCTTGGTAGCTGAAGAAGTTGGTGAGCTGTTAAGAACATAAGAACATAAGAGTCACCAATGTTGGATCAGGCCAAAGGCCCATCCCGTCTAACACTCTGTGTCACACAGTGGCCAGAAATACCAGGGGCCATCAGGAGGTCCAGCAGTGGGGCCAGGACATTAGAAGCCCTCCCACTGTTGCCCCCCCCAGCACCAAGAAGACAGAGCATCACTTGCCCCAGAGCCCCTATCTATACCTTGTGGCTAATAGCCACTGATGGACCTCTTCTCCATATGCTTATCTAATTCCCTTTTGAAGCCGTTCTACCCACGCTTCCCAGAACTCAGGATGAGCAGGGTCGAAAACCTCGATATTTCCCGGAGCAGCAGCCATGTCTCTGAAGTGGTGCGGGAAGTGAATGAGGTCCTGGGGAGCAGTGCACGGTGCGGTGCTGCTAGGGAGTGAAGTGGGCACGGCGTTCACAGGATTGATGCTCAGTGCAGGGCATCTTTGGTCTGTTATATAACAGGAATGAACACTACAAACATTTAGGATTGATGAAGAATCCATTTGGAATATTTGTGACTGTGTGAGGGCACTTCTTTTTGAGTTTTGATGTGTGAGGAAGTCATCACGAAATGGAACACCAAGTCTGGGGAATTTTGTCCATCTATATATTACCTGTTCCCCCAAGAGCGCTACGGTCTGGGGCCCAGAATCTTCTAACTATGCCGGGCCCCAAGGACGCTAAACTGACTGTCACAAGGGCTAGGGCCTTCTCAGTGGTGGCCCCCACCTGGTGGAACGAGCTCCCGGAGGAGATCCGGGCCCTGCGGGACCTGGTGCAGTTCCGCAGGGCCTGCAAGACGGAGCTCTTCCACCAGGCTTTCGATTAGG
>NW_015166019.1:7053-8455 GCF_001447785.1 Gekko japonicus
TATGCTAATGAGTTATGCTAATGAGCTCCGGCAGCTCTTTTTCACTCTGAGATTCCCAGATTCTGATATGAATTTAGTTTATGAGCACTTTAATGTTTTACATGGGTTTTAAATTGGACCACATGGCCAGGCTAATGTTGGCAAGGCTATTTTAATACATAACACCAGGAAGGCAGGTTTTGGGGAGGCCATGGACCTCAGAGGGATATAATGCCATGGAATAGACCCTCCATAGCAGCCATTTTCTCCCAGGGAACTAATCTCTGTTGTCTGGAGTTCAGTTGTAATTCTGTGAGGTCCCCAGGCCCCACATGGAGCTTGGAAACCCTGAGAGCTCAGTGAGGTCCAAACCGGGATCAAGTTACAAGCAACGTTACGGTTGCTGTTTTTTATTGATTGGGTTTTTTTTGTTTTGTTTTTTGCCAACTGACGGACGAAGAGTCGCCACTAGAAGAAATCCAGGAGATTTTCTTGGCTAACAGGCTGATCCTCTTACCCACCCTGGATCAGCTCTACTGAGAGGAGAAAACAAATAACAGCTCACACAAATATACGAGGGGAAGCAGAGACAAAGGGAATAAATCACCATTCTTAATTGCTCTTTCCCGACACTTGTTAAGATGAAAGATGGTCCCATCCTGGCGTTCTCTCAGCAGGATCTCACTAAAGCAGATGTCCACTGCCTGAACGGAGCTTCAACACATCGCGTCGGGTCTACCGATGGCACTGGCTGTCTCCTTCTGCAGTTTAGATCAATGGAACCAAAGTGCACGTTTGTCATCTGCTCCCAGCCAAAAGGCAACAGTCGGCTCTCCAGCTGTGAGGCCAGACAGTGGCTGTGCGTTCCTCCTCAAGGAGACACGCCCCACTTCAGATCTCCATCGTTGTCTGAGAGTGGAAGCTGCAGACATTTCTGGAAAATGTAGATCTGTGTACCCATGACTGATCAAAGGGTGTAGTTTCGAAGAAGAAGAAGAAGAAGAAGATGGCTGTGCGTTCCTCCTCAAGGAGACACGCCCCACTTCAGATCTCCATCGTTGTCTGAGAGTGGAAGCTGCAGACATTTCTGGAAAATGTAGATCTGTGTACCCATGACTGATCAAAGAGTGTAGTTTCAAAGAAGAAGAAGAAGAAGAAGAAGAAGAAGAAGAAGAAGAAGAAGAAGAGGAAGAGGAAGAGGAAGAGGAAGAGGAAGAAGAATAAAAAGAGGAAGAAGAATAAAAAGAGGAAGAAGAAGTAGAAGAAGAAGAAGAAGAAGAAGAAGTAGAGAAGGAAATTGGATTTATACCCCGCCCTTCACTACCCAAGGGTGTCTCAGAGCGTCTTAAAAACTCCTTTCCCTTCCCCTCCCCACAATACACAACCCGTGAGGTAGGTGGGGCTGAGAACATAAGAACATAAG
>NW_015166019.1:10020-13336 GCF_001447785.1 Gekko japonicus
CGGGTGAGGTACGGGGGGCGGGGCACATGACAAAGCCCCACCGCCTGCTTCCGGCTGCCCCACTTCCGACCCTCATTCAGCCAGGAGGAGGCAGGAGAAGAGGGAGGATAAGTTGCTTCCTCCCTGCCTCTCCCCACCCCTGCCTGCCTGGGGCCAGGGAGGGCCTTCGCGGGGCTTCCTTGCACTTCCGCCGGCCGGGACCATTGGGGGCGCGGTGTGTGGCCTTATGACACACTTCCGGTGATGTCAGGGGGTGTGGCATATGCTAATGAGTTATGCTAATGAGTTCCTCTAGCTCTTTTTCTACGAAATGACCCCTGCATCCAAGTACCAACCTGCTTAGCTTCCGAGATCTGAGAAGCAGAGGTGGTTTGCCATTGCCTTCCTCTGCAGAGCCTTCTTTGAAAATCTCTCATCCAAGTACCAACCATGCTTAGCTTCTGAGATCTGATGCAACTGTGCTATACCATGCTGCCTTCCTTCCCTATGTGTGGATGGATATACGTACACTTAATCCATTTAGCAAAGTATCTACTCCTCCCATAGGTTCAGAAGTCCCGTCATGTCACAGCTGACTTATGGTGAGCCCAGTGAGGGGCTTTCAAGGTGAGTGGAAAACAGAGGTGGTTGGCCATGGCCTTCCTCTGCAGAGCCTTCCTTGGTGGTCTCCCTTCCAAGTACCAACCCTGCTTAGCTTCTGAGTTTTGACAAGATCGAGTTATAACTTGCTTCCTTCCCTCCCCTACCTAGGTTACAAGTCAATTTTAAGGCGGTGGATTTGACTGACTTGCTTTGCTTAGTAAATATTTTTGAAGTGGATCATATCCAGTTCCGCAGGGCCTGCAAGATGGATCTCTTCCACCAGGCTTTCAGCTAGGGAGCTGCCACCACTATAGAGCCCTGGTTCTTGGTTTTTGACACCTAGCTTGAGCCGTAGGAAGATCTTGAGCAGAATGACAACTAAGCTTTGAAAGTAAACTCTGAAAGCCCGCCATCTTGAATAACTAACCAACATCTTCAGCACTTTATGAAATTGTATTGGAATTGTTTTGGATGATTTTATGTTGTTTTAATTATATTTATGTACTGACTGGGGCTGTGGTGGCCTGAACTGCAGGCCGGAAGGTCGGTAGTTCAGCAGTTTGAGACCCGGGTGCCGCAAGATGGAGTGAGCTCCCGTCTCTGGCCCCAGCTCCTGTCAACCTAGCAGTGCGAAAGCAAGAAATTGCAAGTAGATAAATAGGTACTGCTTTGGTGGGAAGGTAACAGCGTTCCGTGCACCTCAGCATCTAGTCATGCTGGCCATATGACCACAGAAACATCTTCGGACAGCGCTGGCTCTTCGGCTTGGAGACAGAGATGAGCACCGCATCCCTAGAGTCGGATTTGACTGGCTTTCGAGGAAGGGAAACCTTTACCTTTACTTACGGACTGTGAGCTGCCCTGAGCCTGCACTGCAGGGAGGGTGGGGTACAAATGAAACTAATAAATAAATAAATAAATAGTAAATATTATCAATTGCTCATTAGATCATGTTCCTTCTTTTACCTTCTCGAGGCAATGCTATGCCGGAGTAACAAAGGTATATACACACTGTTTTGCATGGCAGCTTAGACTACTGACACCTTTGTTCCTTATGCCAAAGTGGCACATTGAAGCGAGGCCTTCTCCTGCCGACAATATTTGCTCCCCAAACTCTCTGCCATTGTAAATATTAATGAAGCGTATTTAGAAGCCATTCTGATTAGCAATTTCATTAACTCTGAACAGGCGACCAAAATAACTGAATGTCAACATTAAATTTAACTTCATCTTGCGAGCGATCACGGCCACGACACAACGAGAAGCCTTTAATTAAAAAAAAAAGCCAACCCATTAAATGAAAATAAAAATATTATTCACTCCTAACTCTGACCTACTTATTCTCTCACGGCAGCAAAATGGGGCTAATTGAAATGGCACGAAATTGTTTGTTTCTCACGCGTGCTTTGCGGTTCTGAGTTCACCAAGACTGAATATTAATAAGAGTGCAAAGCGGAACTCAGGTCTATATAAGTGGGGAAAGAAAAATTGCAACTTAGTTTTTAGAGCTGCAAATGGGGTTCAGTGTGGCCAAGTGCAAAGTGATGCACATTGGGGCCCAAAATCCTAACTATAAATACAAGCTGATGGGGTCCAAACTGGTGGAGATGGACCAAGAGAGAGATCTTGGAGTCGTAGTAGATAACTCACTGAAAATGTCGAGACAGTGTGTGACTGCAGTAAAAAAAAGCCAACGCTATGCTGGGGATTATTAGGAAGGGAATTGAAAGCAAATCAGCCAGTAACATAATGCCCCTGTATAAATTGATGGTGTGACCTCATTTGGAGTACTGTGTACAGCAGTGTTCCCTCTAAGCTGAGTTAGTGTGAGTTAGCTCACAGGTTTTTAGCCTCCGGCTCACACATTTTTGTCTTAGCTCAGGAACGAAAGCTCCAGAGCAAACTAATTTATGCAGTAGCCAAATTGCTCGCTCACAACTTTAATGCCAGTGGCTCACAAAGGAGAATTTTTGCTCACAAGACTCCACAGCTTAGAGGGAACACTGGTGTACAGTTCTGGTCACCACACCTCAAAAAGGATATTATAGCATTGGGAAAAGTGCAGGAAAGGGCAGATACAGATATGTCATACAGATATAAAATATAAATACAAGAAGGACCAGATGAAAATTGTTCCAAAGTGAAACCACTCGGCACAGAATAAAAGTACCAATGAGGCCTCCAAAGATGCAATCACATGCCACATAGTGTTTCACTGGTAATAACTTCTGGTCCAGAAAGTGCCTTCCTATGATTGTTTAGCCAAAGTGTCCTCAGTAAAATTGTCCTTAGGCAAAGAGCAGGTCTATATAGGCTGTGCCCGGTGGTTTCATTCTGGAACAATTTTCTTCTGGTCCTTCTTGTATTTATATTTTATATCTGTATGGTTGTACTGTGTTATTATATTAGCCAGTGTGTTCCTCACTGTGTTTGGCCTCTGAAGAAGGCCTATGCAAGCCGAAACGTGTCTGGTCAAGTCCATTGGCCCTTGTGTGTTAGATTCTAGTATTTTTACATGAGGTGTGATTGGGCCCCTATATATTTTTTAATTCTTTGTTAATAAATACATGTATCTTTTTTTATATACTATAGATATATTAAGTTTTTATTGTTGTCCCTCTTTTCTATTTGACAGGTTCTGGATACCAGGTTTCTAGGTTCAGTCCCTCCCCCCCTTTTGTCCTTATCAGTGGCTATTAGCCACAAGGGTCCCGGTCACACGAGCGAGATAATC
>NW_015166019.1:13840-17602 GCF_001447785.1 Gekko japonicus
TGTCCTGGCCTCACTGGTGGACCTCCTGATGGCACCTGGTATTTTTGGCCACTGTGTGACAGAGTGTTGGACTGGATGGGCCATTGGCCTGACCCAACATTGGCTTCTCTTAAGTTCATCAGTGGCTATTAGCCACAAGGTCTAGATAGGAACTCTCGGTCTGGGGCAAGTGATGCTCTGTATTCTTGGTGCTTGGGGGGGAACTGTGGGAGGGCTTCTCATGTCCTGGCCTCACTGGTGGACCTCCTGATGGCACCTGGTATTTTTGGCCACTGTGTGACACAGAGTGTTGGACTGGATGGGCCATTGGCCTGATCCAACATTGGCATCTCTTATGCTCCTATGGGGGATAGAATTAGCCAATATATTCTATATCCAATACGGATGCCAAGTCCCCCCAGACTCCAGTGGGGGGTACGGGTGGTCGGGTTTGCCACTTGCATATTGGGAATGTTGTACATATTTGGGGGTGGAGCCTGGGGAGGACAGGGACCACAGCGGCATGCAATGCCATAGAGTCCATCCTCCAAAGGGTCTTTTTTTCTCCAGGGGAACTGATCTCTATAGTCTGGAGATGAGCTGGAATTCAGCTGAAATTCCCAGGGACCCCGATGTCCCACCTGGAGGCCAGCATCCCTAATATCTGAGATCAGAGCCAGTTAATTTTAGGGTCACAGAGAGATGAATAAGGTATTGTTTTATCCTGCCCAAAGTTGCATCATTTTCAGCCTATTCACTTCAGGAGACTTGGTTGTTGTTACTGTTCAGTTGCACGGTCGAGTCCGACTCTTCGCGACCCCATGGACCACATCATTCCAGGCCCTCCTGTCCTCCGGAGTTTGCACAACTTCATGATTGTTGCCGTCCCCTTGTTCTGTTACCTTCAATCTTTCCCAGCATCAGGGTCTTCTCCAGTGAGGGCTCCATTCTCATTTGGTGGTGGCCAGAGTATTTGAGTTTCAGCTTCCAAATCTGGCCTTCCAGGGAAGAGTCAGGGTTGATTTCTTTTGGGATCAACTGATTCGATCTCCTTGCAGTCCAAGGGACTCTCAAGAGTCTTCTCCAGCACCATAATTCGAAAGCATCTGCTCTTTGGCGCTCGGCCTTCCTTATAGTCCAACTCTCGCAGCCATACATGACTACTGGGAATACCATTGCTTTGACCATGGGGACTTTTGTTGGCAGGGTGATGTCTCTACTTTTTATCATGCTGTTTAGGTTCGCCATCGCTTTCCTCCCAAGGAGCAGGCGTCTTTTAATTTCATGGCTGCAGTCACAGTCTGCGGTGATCTGGGATCCCAGGAACGTGAAGTCTGTCACTACTTCCACAGCTTCCCCTTCTATTTGCCAAGGAGTGATGGGGCCGGATGCCATGATCTTAGTTTTTTTGATGTTGAGCTTCAAGCCCACTTTTGCGCTCTCCTCTTTTACCCTGAGCAAGAGGCTCTTGAGGTCCTCTTCACTTTCTGCCATCAGAGTGGTATCGTCTGCATATCTGAGGTTGTTGATCTTTTCCCCAGCAATCTTAATTCCCGCTTGTGATTCATCCAGGCCAGCATTTCGCATGATGTACTCTGCATATATATTAAATAAGCAAGGTGACAATATACATCCTTGTCGTACTCCTTTTCCTATGCTGAACCAATCAGTTGTTCCATATCCGGTTCTAACTGTCGCTTCTTGGCCCTTATACAGGTTTCTCAAGAGACATGTGAGGTGGTCTGGTACTCCCATCTCTTTAAGGCCCTGCCATAGTTTGTTGTGATCCACACAGTCAAAAGCTTTAGCATAGTCAATGAAGCAGAAGTAGATATTTTTCTGGTACTCTCTTGCTTTCTCCATAATCCAGCGAATGTTGGCAATTTGATCTCTAGTTCCTCTACCTCTTCGAAACCCAGCTTGTACTTCTGGTAGTTCTCTATCCACGTACTGTTGAAGCCTAGCTTGTAGGATCTTGAGCATGACCTTGCTAGCGTGTGATATGAGTGCAATTGTGCGATAGTTTGAACATTCCTTGGCATTGCCCTTCTTTGGGATTGGAATGTATAGACAGAGTATTGGACTGGATGGGCCATTGGCCTGATCCAACATTGGCTTCTCTTATGTTTTTATTTTCTTGTCTCTGAGACTAATCCACCTTGAGTGCCCTGTAGGAAGGAAGGAACTATGATATGTGGATAACAGCTTTGTGTCCCAGTTTTATTTTGTGAGCTGGAAAAAAATGCACTGGAGTCTGTGGAAACACAGACTGTTTCAACCCCCATAAAGGAATGTTCAAGACAGTGGTACAGTCTGTGCTTAGCGGGAGAAGGTCCCACGTTCATTTTCCTGCATCTCTGGTTAAGAATTTGGCAGTAGTTGACGTGAATGACCTCTGCCTGAGATCTGGAGAGCTGCTGCCAGTCTGAGTAGACAATACTGACTTTGATGGGCCAAGGGTCTGATTCAGTTGAAGGCAGAGTCATGTGTTGGGGATGGCCCTTGGCTCAGGTATAGAACATCTGCTTGGCATGCAGAAGGTCCCAGGTTCAATCCCCGGCACCTCCAGTTAAAAGATCTGACAGGAGGTGGTGGGAAAGACCTCTGCCTGTGACCCTGGAGAGCCACTGCCAGTCTGAGTAGACAATACTGACTTTGGTGGACCAGAGGTCTGATGCAGTAGAAGGTAGAGTCATATGTTGGGGATGGCCCGTGGCTCAGTAGTAGAACACCTAATTGGCCTGCAGAAGGTCCCAGGTTCAATCCCCAGCATCTCCAGTTAAAAGGACCAGGCAGTAGGTGATAGGAATGGCAGTAAGTGAGGGAAAAGACCTCTGCCTGACACCCTGAAGAACTGCCTGTCCAAGTAGACAATCAGACCGAGGGTCTGATTCATTAGAAGGTGGTAAGGCACAGGGAGGGGAAAACAAACTTGACCCAAAAACCGGAATCAAGAATTACAAGTGTAAGAAAGACGTCTAATAAAGGGCCAATATCCAAAACCTAGTTTAAACTTATAATATACAAAAATTCTTAGAAATCATAGAATTGTAGCGTTGGAAAGGATCTCGAGGGTCATCTAGTCCAACCCCCAGCACAATGCAGGAAATTCACAAATACCTCCTCCTCCACACCTGCAGTGACCACTGTCCCACACCCAGAAGATGACCAAAACAAAAACAAAACAACCTCCAGGATTGCTTCCTGATCCCAAAATGGCGATCGGCATGATCCGCCCAAGTTCACAGACTCCACGTTGCTGTCAGGTGGCCATCTAGCCTGTTTGAAAACCTCCCAAGAAGGAGAGCCCACCACCTCCTGAGGAAGCCTGTTCCACCAAGGAACCGCTTTAACTGTCAGGAAGTTCTTCCTAATGTTTAGATGAAAACTCTTCTGATTTAATTTCAACCCATTGATTCTGGTCCGACCCTCTGGGGCAACAGAAAACAACTGTATACCATCCTCTATATGACAGCCCTTTAAGTACTTGAAGATGTTTATCATATCGTCTCCCCTCCAGGCTAAACATACCCAGCTCCTTCAGCCTTTCCTCATAGGACTTGGTCTCCAGACCCCTCATCCTCTTCCTTGCCCTCCTCTGGATACGTTCCAGCTTGTCTATATCCTTCTTGAATTGTGGTGCCCAAAACTGAACACAATACTCTAGGTGAGGTCTAACCAGAGCAGAGTAAAGTGGTATCATCACATCTCGTGATCTGGACACTATGCTTCTGTTGATACATTTATTTATTAGAAAGGCAGTTAAAAACAAATCAGGGCCCA
>NW_015166019.1:18654-27695 GCF_001447785.1 Gekko japonicus
CATGATCCGCCCAAGTTCACAGACTCCACGTTGCTGTCAGGTGGCCATCTAGCCTGTTTGAAAACCTCCCAAGAAGGAGAGCCCACCACCTCCTGAGGAAGCCTGTTCCACCAAGGAACCGCTTTAACTGTCAGGAAGTTCTTCCTAATGTTTAGATGAAAACTCTTCTGATTTAATTTCAACCCATTGATTCTGGTCCGACCCTCTGGGGCAACAGAAAACAACTGTATACCATCCTCTATATGACAGCCCTTTAAGTACTTGAAGATGTTTATCATATCGTCTCCCCTCCAGGCTAAACATACCCAGCTCCTTCAGCCTTTCCTCATAGGACTTAGTCTCCAGACTCCTCATCCTCTTCCTTGCCCTCCTCTGGATACGTTCCAGCTTGTCTATATCCTTCTTGAATTGTGGTGCCCAAAACTGAACACAATACTCTAGGTGAGGTCTAACCAGAGCAGAGTAAAGTGGTATCATCACATCTCGTGATCTGGACACTATGCTTCTGTTGATACATTTATTTATTAGAAAGGCAGTTAAGATCTTTCCCATGCATAATCTTATAAACCTCAGTCATGTCACCCCTCAGTCGTCGTTTCTCTAGGTGAGTTCTAACCAGAGCAGAGTAAAGTGGTACCATCACATCTCGTGATCTGGACACTATGCTTCTGTTGATACATTTATTTATTAGAAAGGCAGTTAAAAACAAATCAGGGCCCAATGAAAGTAGAAGGCAGCTTCATTCACCTGGCATCCTGACATCTCTTTAACACCTGCGATGGTGTGCCTATTTAAAACAAAGCCATGCGTACTTTCCCCCCCCCCATCAGCTTAAACATGCCATACTAGGCCAAATACACATTGCATTTTCAATTAAAACAGCATGCGCTTTCCGAGAGTGGCCTTTGATTTTATGCCTTGGTGGCTGTAATGCCTTTGCTACTGCGGCTTAATTAGGGAGAGCGCAAGTGTTCACACAATGAGCAGACAAGAAGAGGTTGACATTTGCCGGCTTTTCCTCCTGTTCCTCGGCCCCCCTCCCCGCCAACGTACCCCTGCACCACTAAGTGAAAATAGATTGCGGTACAATTGGTGGCATGAGCTGAAAAGGTGAGCTTAAGTCGGGACTCTGCAATTTAATCTGGCCAGAGAAGAAGGTGAAAGAATGTGGAGAGGTTAAACAACAGCTACTCTACACAAAAAGAAAAGCCGGCAACTTTGTGAAACAAAAGAGAGCCAAACGAGGGGGACATTGTACGTGGCTTAGTCGATCATGTGCTTTAGGTCCCTGCTAACAAACAGGTCTTGCTCTCAAGCAACACAGCAGAGTAGATATCACAATATGTCAAAAGTGCTTCTGTCAAAGTTGTCATGATCTGGGCTGTGCCACCAGAGGCCTACTAGGCCCAGGGAGCCTGGCTAGCAGTAGGTGAGGCTGGGCCTACAACTCCCAGAAGCCCCTGAGAGGTTTGGGAGCCAAAATTGACCAATAGGGAAGAAGAGGGCTGGGAACAAAAGGGCTGGTGCCAGAGCAGATGCTGTTCTTCCTTCCAGAGGGAGGAGCCAGAAGGAAGGCTGCTGCAGGAAGAAACCCTCATCCTGAGGGAAGGGTGAGTAGTCTGGTGTCACTTGGAATAGTGAGCTTGGGACAGTATATATTTAGACACGTAAGGGCACTTGATTTCTTTGCTTTTCACCCACTTACTGTTATTATTCTGCACCTTGTTGTTTGACCTCCTATAAAATAAACATTTTCCTGTTTCACTCTGCCTCGTCCTCACACCTATTATTTGGCCAAAAGGGAGTTCTGAAGGTCTTGGGAGGGTACTCTGGGCCTTCTCAAGGGAGCCTGGAACCAAAGTGGTGGCAGCGTCACGTGACACCCCACCTGAGTCATGACAGAAGTCATCAGCCCATTGTCTTGCTAGCAGTGAAGGATCATGGATGAGCATGGAGAATGCTAAGCTATAGTTCCAAAGAAAACAAAACTGGGGCCAATATCAGTTCAATAATACACTCTAGAACATCAGTTATGTATGCTTAATACAATTGCTTTTATACTTGATAGTAATATCTAAGTATACAAAATTTACACAAGTTTATACAATCTAGCCATACAATATCTTAATGTTTTACAATAACATGATAATACAACAAAATGTCAATTGCTTCCAACAGCCAGAAGATATCAGTGGAATTCCAAAACAGTTGCTGTTGGCAGTCAAAAGAATATAAGGCTTATAAAGCTTAGAGCTAATAGAGCTTTACAAAGCAGCCGGCTTGTACTTGGTTTCGTCTCTTTACTTCCTCAGAAGCAGCTGAACTGGTGTTTTCTACAAGTTTTCTTTATGTTGTAATGTTATTTTCCTGGTTTCTAAAGACTCTTCTCAAGAGTTGCTACATTTAATATAGGGACTAGCCCTTATTTCCTTAGACCATATCTCATGTGGGACCTGTCCTTGATAGATTGAGCTTCGAAGCCAGGAAAATAACATTACAACATAAAGAAAACTTGTATACAACACCAGTTAAGCTGCTTCTGAGGAAGTCAAGAGACGAAACCAAGTACAAGCCGGCTGCTTTGTAAAGCTCTATTAGCTCTAAGCTTTATAAGCCTTATATTCTTTTGACTGCCAACAGCAACTGTTTTGGAATTCCACTGATATCTTCTGGCTGTTGGAAGCAATTGACATTTTGTTGTATTATCATGTTATTGTAAAACATTAAGATATTGTATGGCTAGATTGTATAAACTTGTGTAAATTTTGTATACTTAGATATTACTATCAAGTATAAAAGCAATTGTATTAAGCATACATAACTGATGTTCTAGAGTGTATTATTGAACTGATATTGGCCCCAGTTTTGTTTTCTTTGGAGTTTGGCTACTGGGAGGTCTGCCTTTTTGGGTTAAGCTATAGTTCCAGACAGGACTTTTTTTTTCTTTTCTTGAAAATGAGGTGCCAGAACTCTCAAGAGGGAAATGATCTTTTCAATCTGTATACTGAAAACTCACAATTTTTTTAACATTTTTTAAAAATAATTATGTCGAGGAGGTTCTGGAACTCTGCTCCAGCGTGTTCCTCCAGAAAAAAAAGCCCTGCTTGGTCCTGCCAACGCTTCCTGCAGCACTGAATTCCACGTGTGAATAACTCTTTGGGTGAAGAAGTACTTCCTTTTATCCATTCTAAGCCTACTGCTCATTAATCTCATTTAGTGCCCACGAGTTCTTGTATTGTGACAAAGGGAGAAAATGACTTCTTTCTCTATCTTCTCCATCCCATTAATAATTTTGTAAACCTCAGTCATGTCACCCCTCAAGCGTCATTTCTCCACAACAAAGAGCCCTAACCTCTTTAACCTTTCTTCATAGGGAAGGTATTCCATCCCATTAATCGTTTTTGTTGCCCTTTCTTTCATTGTGAGGAAGTCCCTGGAAATGTTTGGATTGGTCTTGAGCTACGGGTCTTGGATGTGTCACATCCAATATTCAGCAAAGATTGCCGAGCTCTGTGGATGCTCGTGTTGCCAAAACAAGAAAGACACAGCCTTTTGACTTCACACCATCAAATTAGTCAAAGGAAGAAAAAAATTCTTCACCTCTTTCCCCCCACTAATTAGTGGGGCACCAAGAAAGAGACTGAAGCATGGAAACAAATCTACTAATTGCTTTTCAGGCATCTTAGTTTTGCAAACAGAACGTTTCCTTATGATGACCATCATCCGAGCGAAGTGCCTGCCTGGCAAGTATTTTAAGGCCATTTTGTGGCTGTTGTTCCTTTCTGCAAAGAGAAAATTAAATCAAGCTGTTCCAGGTTATTGAATAATTGTATGTTCTGGAATCCCTTCTTTCCTGCATCTGCTAGTGTAATCAGCTGTAAGATTTACCTCTGGGAATGTACATGTCAACGTTGAATAAATGACAGTCTGGTGCGTAGAGTCTTGTCCGCGAAGCCACATTTGTGAAAATGACCTTTATTTATTGAGTAAATCTTTTGACCACCTTTTGAGTCTAACTGGTCTGCAAGGTAGTTATGGCGATCTCACACTCTTTCCTCCTTCGCATGCAGGATTTTCCCTGACCGATTTCACACAAAAACAGGATCACGAAACCGCGAGGGAAATCGGGCAAAGCCACGGCTCAAAATGTGGCTGCACGGCTTTGAGTGGGAAATTGACCAATAGAAGCGGGGCAAAGGGAGGCGCAGCCATGGCGCAACTTCTGTGTGAAATCGGTCCCTTTGTTCCTTCTTTCTTGCTGTATCCATTTATTCTTATTAATTGGTCTGTGGCTGTCTCACCCTGTCACATTGTTATATAGTTTGATGCTGGCTCAACCCAGGGGACGAAGAAGGGGACAGCAACGGATGAGATGGTTGGACATTGTTATTAATGCAACAAACGTAAAATTAAGCAAACTTTGGAGCACGGCGGAAGACAGGAGGGCCTGGCGTGATGTGGTCCATGGGGTCGCAAAGAGTCGGACTCGACTGTGCGACTAAACAACAACAACAACAACAGTCCAGGGAGTTGAGGGAAGGTGTGACTTAAGCGGTCCCTCTGTTGCCCTGCAAGAGCCTTGTGCAGCGTTTATAAGGCTATGGTCTATGGCTGTGAGCTGAACGTTATAATACATATGACAGGGACTGAACCGTGCGGTAGCCCGATGATGGTGCCAACCTCCCCGACTGTAGACATGTGCCCAGTCAAGGGAAGTCTTGCCCTGAAGCAGTGTGCCAACCAGACGTGGACCCACAGACATACCAATGCTCCTCGCCCCTGCGCCCATACAGGAGGCACATCAACCTCCCTGATGCCAAAAATTCGCAACAGGCAGCAAGCAAAAGCCATGCTTGACACCAGAAGCCTAAGTGTTCCTGCAAAGGACTCCATAGAAGGGCTTCTTCTCCAACATGCAGGCAGCCTTCTCCCCCCCCCACCTTCTCCTAGCATTACTGCACATACTTACCCTCAAGTTAAACAATAGAACTTGGCCATGATGAAATTACCTGAGCAGCCAAACACACCCACCGCCCATCAAGATAACGCAGATGCAAATCACTGGATCATTGACTGGCCAAGCACCTGGAATCACTACCTTTTCTTTCTCTTTGACAGAAAATGGAGAAGAAGAAGAGGAGGAGGAGGAGGAAGAGGAGGAGATTGGATTTATACCCCACCCTTCCCTTGGAGTCTCAAAGTTTGATATTTCCAGAATTTCTATGGGGAAATATCGGTGTTGTTTTGACTGCTGTTGATTCCAGTGGGTGTTAGACCTGGTGTCTTCGAGGCCAGGTTTACCCCACTGATTCCAATGATCTGGTGTCCTGAGTTCAAGTGTCCCACCAGTTTGCAATAACAAGTGGACTTGGTATCCAGAGCCCAAGTCTACCTCTGGTGTTTTCACTAGCTGGTAGCTCTATATCCTGGTGGCCAGGTCTACCTCCATTATAACCTTTGGAAAAGAAAAGAGCAAGAGTCCACTAGCACCTTAAAGATGAACACAATTTGTGGGAAGGTATGAGCTGTAATGAAGAAGTGAGCAGTGACTCATGAAGTGGTATCTGAAGAAGTGAGCAGTGACTCATGAAAGGGCATAAAAAGGTAAAGGTAAAGGTTCCCTTGGTCGAAAGCCAGTAGATTCCGACTCTAGGGTTGCGGTGCTCATCTCAGTTTCAAAGCCGAAGAGCCAGTGCTGTCCGAAGACATTTCCATGGTCATGTGGCTGGCATGACTAAACACCAAGGTGCATGGAACGCTGTTACCTTCCCACCAAAGTGGTCCCTATTTATCTACTTGCAATTTCTTGCTTTCGAACTGCGAGGTTGGCAGGAGCTGGAACTAGAGACAGGAGCTCACTCCATCATGCGGCACGCCTGGGTCTCGAACTACTGAACTACTGACCTTCCACAGCCTGCAGTTCAGTGTCTTAACCACTTGAGCCACCGCAGCTCCATGAAAGGACATACCCTGCCACAAATTTTGTTACTCTTTGCCTGTGATCACACACACTAAAAAAATCCACTTTCAATACACTTTGAATGCACTTTCCAACTGAATTTTACTGTGGCCCTTTCTACATTTGGACCTCACCCCAAGTTTTCTCAGTGTTCAACTCATAGCCATTTACCTTGCTGTTATCTCTGCTTAGCTGTTGTTTTCTGCACTAATTTTGCCCTTCTCCTATTTGCTTGCCTGCCCCAGGTTATAAATTCTGCATGTTGTCGTGCAGTTGCACAGTCAAGTCCGACTCTTCGCAACCCCATGGACCACAACACAGCCAGGCCCTCCTGTTCGCCGTCGTGCTCTGGAGTTTGCTCAGCTTCATCTTTGCTGCATCGATCACACTGTCTGACCATCTCATCCTTTGCCGCCCCCTTCTTCTTTGACCTTCATTCCTTCCCAGCATCAGGGTCTTCTCCAGTGAGTGCTCCCTTCTCATTTGTCCAAAGTATTTGAGCTTCAGCTTCCGTATCTGGCTGTTGTGTATCAACCGCAAACTGCACACGTGGTCGGGTTCGCACGCGGTCATGCGAAATAGCAAAGTTTTGCTTTAAAGACAATAGCCGGCTAGGATCCTGGAATGAACCAATCGGCCAGCCTGGATCCGGGAGTAGACCTATGGGTGTTGGTACACTGTAAGTAGCATATCACGGGCTCTGTGTGTGTGTGTGTCTGTGTGTTTGGTGTGGTATGTTTTGGGGATATAAGCAGGACTCCGGCCCTGCTAGTTTGTCTTCTGTTCGTGCTTGATAATAAACTATGAGCTGATTTCACGATCTACGGCTTCGACCCCAGTATATTTCACTGGCCTTCCAGGGAACAGTCAGGGTTGATTTCTTTTGGGATTGACTGATTTGATGTCCTTGCAGTTCAAGGGACTCTCAAGAGTCTTCTCCAGCACCATTACAGGAAAATAGTCTTATTAGTAATGTTATAATATTGTAATAATTCACTTAGATTTATTAATCCATTTAAAAAATATTGTCTTCAATATTTGTAAAAAAAGTTGTTTGTTGTTGTTCAGTCGCACAGTCGAGTCCAATGCTTCGCGACCCCATGGACCACATCACGCCAAGCCCTCCTGTCTTCCATCGTCCTCTGGAGTTTGCTCAATTTTATGTCTGTTGCATCGATGACACTGTCTAACCATCTCATCCTTTGCCGTCCCCTTCTTCTTTGACCTTCAGTCTTTCCCAGCATCAGGGTCTTCTCCAGTGAGTGCTCCCTTCTCATTGGGTGGCCAAACTATTTGAGCTTCAGCTTCAGTATCTGGCTTTCCAGGGAACAGTCAGGGTTGATTTCTTTGAGGATTGACTGATCTGATCGCCTTGCAGTCCAAGGGACTCTCAAGAGTCTTCTCCAGCACCATAATTCGAAAGCATCTATTCTTCAGCGCTCGGCCTTTCTTATGGTCCAGCTCTCACAGCCAAACATGACTACTGGGAATACCATTGCTTTGACCATGCGGACTTTTGTTGGCAGGGTGATGTCTCTACTCTTTATTATACTGTCTAGGTTTTCCATCGCTTTCCTCCCAAGGAGCAGGCGTCTTTTAATTTCACGGCTGCAGTCACCATCTGCATTGCAAACAGTAAAGCCAGGTTTACTATCCTAGATATGATGGGAAAGGGGCAGGGAGGATTGAAACTGAGTTAAAAATTCTACACTTGATTCTGCACCGGGACCACTCCAGTTTGAACGAAAGCCCTCAGCAAAACAGGATCCATATACTCCAGGGCAACTGCGGCCCGAACTCGGGGTGACCACAATGTAATGCAGAACTGATTAAAAAACCCAGGATAAAAAGAGGGACAAAATCGAGTGTAGTGCAGAATAGCTAGTGGGAGACGGTGTTGAATCAGGATTAAAGGTCTTGTGTGGAAAGGGCCACAGTGTGTGAACTGGCAAAATAATGGTTTTGGCTAAACATTAGGAAGAACTTCCTGACAGTTAGAGTGCTTCCTCAGTGGAACAAGCTTCCTCGGGAGGTGGTGGGCTCTCCTTCTTTGGAGGTTTTCAAGCAGAGGCCAGACGGCCATCTGACAGCAATGCGGATTCCGTGAACGTAGGCAGGCCATGAGAAGGAGGGTAGGGAGGGTTGCCTCAGTGCTGAGTTCTTCTGGCCCTTTCTTACATGCCCGGGGAAATGCAGATTGCCACTTTGGGGTCAGGAAGCAATCCTGGAGGGGCTTTTTGTCATCTTCTGGGCATGGAACAGTGATCACTGCAGGTGTGGAGGGGGAGGTATTTGTGAATTTCCTGTGTTGTGCAGGGGGTTGGACTAGATGACCCCGGAGATCCCTTCCAACTTTATGGTTCTATGAAAATCCAGTTGGAAAGTACATTGAAAGTGGCTTATTTTGTGTGTATGGTCGCAGCCTTTAATAAGGTGCTCCTAGACTCTTGCTCTTTTCTACTGCTACAGACTAACGCGGCTACCCATCTTAACCTTTGGAATAAACTGCCTTTCCTCACTTCCGCACATTCCCGATCATGTTCCCCCAAAAAGCAAGCCAATGTAGCATTCCCCGTGAGGAAGGCTCTGATTTTGAGTGTTCGCTGATGCTGCTCGTAATTGGTGATCCCATTACGATCCGAGCCTTGGAGACTTCATCGCAACTGAAGAAATGGGCCTGAAAGCAAAACAAACTAACAGAGCAAACTCTAGCTCTGGAATGTATTTTCGAGGAGGAGGGGAAATGATGGGGAAGTACAATGAGAAAGTCTTACCGGCTGTATACTCTTTAACGAGAAGGTTTCTACCTGCTGCCGTGGAGCAGAGAAAAAGACGGAGCCGATAAATGAAAGGCGCTGCCTTTGCATTAGTAATGCTGACGCTTGCAGGATTATTAGCAGGAGCCGAGGTTTCCTGAAAGGGTTGCGGAGGGAGTGGGGAATCTACAGAGGAATGCGGGATTTTAAAGGAAACATTGAAACGGTATCTCAGAGTGGCCACACAGCGCCAGAGAGAAGCCTGGGATATTACAAAGGAGAGGCAAGGCATAAACAACTCGAATGCAAGCCTAATGAATGCACAG
>NW_015166019.1:29552-34842 GCF_001447785.1 Gekko japonicus
ACACACCCCTAGTGTAGCCAATCCTCCAAGAGCTTACAGAGCTCTTCTTACTGGGGCTACTGTAAGCTCTTGGAGGATTGGCTGCACTAGGGGTGTGTGGCCTAATATGCAAAGGAGCTCCTGCTACCAGTAGAGCCCTGGATTCGTGGAGGATAAATCTATCAATGGCTACTAGCCGTGGTGACTGAGGGGAAGCTCTACATTCAGAGGCATGAATCCTCTGAATCCCAGAGCCAGGAGGTAACATCAGGGAAGGCCTCGGCCTCTATGCCCTGTTGTTGGCCATCTAGAGGAACTGGTTGGCCACTGTGTGAGACAGGATGCTGGACTGGGTGGACCACTGGTCTGATCCAGCAGGGCTTTTCTTATGTTGTGATGAAGGCTTCAGCCTCTATTCCCTGTTGTTGGCCATCCAGAGGAACTGGTTGGCCACTGTGAGAGACAGGATGCTGGGCTAGATGGGCCATAGGTCTGATCCAGCAGGGCTCTTCTGATGTTCTTAGGAAGGCCTCTGCCTCTATGCCCTGTTGTGGGCCCTCAAGAAGAACTGGTTGGCCCCTGTGTGAGACAGGATACGGGACTAGTTGGACCATAGCTCTGATCCAGACGATGTTCTTAAGAAGGCCTCAACCTCTTTGCCCTGTTGTTGGCCATCCAGAGGAACTGGTTGGCCCCTGTGTGAGACATGATGCTGGACTAGATGACCATTGGTCTGATCCAGCAGGGCTCTTCTTATGTTCTTACGTTCAATGAGCTATAATGCTTTGGGGTCCACCTTCTAAAGCAGCCATTTTCTCCAGGGTACTGATAACTGTCACCTGGAGATCAGTTATAATCATCTCCAGCTACCACCTGGAAGCAAACAACCCTAGCTTGTATATTTGTGGGAGGTTAAAATCTGTTATTTTAAGTAGGGAATGATCAAATCAGCTTTCGGTTTTCAAGAGCACAATAGCATTTCAATGAGCGTTTTTAATTCTCCTTCAATGTTAAAATTATGTTCCCCGTAATCTGACGGCCATCTGATTCAGTCTTTGGCTTCTTATCTTCCCTGCAGCCACAGGAAACAGTCGCTCCCCTTCTTCTTTTCGGAACTGCTTTCACTGAAATATTTTCCACTAGTTAAATCATACCGAGTTCCTTCCTTTCTTCTCTCCCCATCGAATGTGGCTTCTAGAACTTTTATCGTGCTCATGAAAGTTTGCCTAGGAGTTCTTTCTTTCAGTAAATCAGTCTCTGCGGTGAGGGGTCCCTTTTAGGACACGAAGAAGCAGGCAAGGGAGAGAGAGGGAGCGCCCATTCTAGAGTACGAAAAGTGACAGAAAGAGAGCAAAAGAGAGAATCTAATGAACTGGGAACTTACTGTTGGGTAGATGTATTGGTTAGTTCAGTGTAGTGGTTAAGTGCGCGGACTCTAATCTGGGAGAACTGGTTTTGATTCCCCACTCCTCCACTTGCAGCTGCTGGATGACCTTGGGCAAGCCATAGTTCTGTCAGAGCTGTTCTCTCAAGGGCAGTTCTTGAGAGAGCTCTCTCAGCCCCGCTTACCACACACAGTGTGTTTGTTGTGGGGGGGAAGGGAAGGGAAAGGAGTTTGTGAGCCGCTCTGAGACTTCTTTGGGTAGTGAAAATCAAATCTCCTCCTCCTCCTCCTTTTCTTCTTCTTCCTCCTCCTCCTCCTCATCTGTAACTTCCACTTTCACAATGAGTTGCAGTTGGACAACAGAGGACGGCATCTGCAAGACACTGCCAATCACATCATTCAAAGCCCACTGAATTCTATGTCAAGTGATTCCAAGTTGCACTGTATTATTAGCCAGAAAGAGTATAAGCCTCACTGAAATCTAATTCGGCAAGATCCACTATTGATGTTCTGCCCGTCCCCAAACTTAATGCCCCCCCTTTTACGGAGAATCTCTAAAATGGTATTCCCCCCCTCTATGCTGCTCTAGTGTAAACTTGTATTTTGCTTCTCTCACATGAAAACGAAAGAATTGGGCTTCTGTTACGGGGCTGCCTTTAGTTCCTGTCCACAGCTGTCAAATCAATGCTCCTCTTCTCTCTCTGAGATTCAGACTGTCTTAAAATCAATACGGCCGGGCAACATTGTGAGACGCCCTCTCCAAAGCTGCCACGAGACACTAAACTCAATTAATATCCTCTTTTGAGACACCTAATCCAGGCGGCAAAACTGGCAATTGCAATTATGCAAATGTACTCTCGGAGTAAGGACTCGTGATACCAACCTCAGCAATGGGAACTGAGGTTTTCTTGGGTTTTTCATATAAGAGAGGGAGGAGGAGGAGGAGGAGAAGGAGATTGGATTTATGCCCCGCCCTTCACTACCCAAAGTTGTCTCAGAGCAGCTTACAAACTCCTTTTCCTTCCCCTCCCCACAACAGACACCCTGTGAGGTAGGCGGGGCTGAGAGAGCTCTGACAGAGACTGCTCTTTTTCAAGGACAGCTCTTATCAGAACTACGGCTTGCCCAAGGTCATCCAGCAGCTGCAAGTGGAGGAGTGGGGGATCAAACCCGGTTCTCCCAGATTAGACTCTGCACACTTAACCACTACACCAACCTGGCTCTCACACCGAACTGGCTTTATGTCTATATGTCCATTTTTTAAAAGTAGAACTGAGTCGTTGCATATCATGGCCATCAGCATCTATAATTATCATAGAATCATATAATGTTAGAGTTGGAAGGCACCTTGCAGGTCATCTAGTCTAACCCCCTGCACTCGGCAGGAGCAGAGCCGAAAGAGAGCCCTACATACCTACAACATACCCGAAAGATGGTCGTCCAGCCTTTGCTTGAAAACGTCCAGCGAAGCAGCATCCACCACCTCCCGAGGCAGACTGTTTTCTTTTTCTCTTTTTAAAAATATTTTGAACTTTTTGAACAAATACAGAATAAAGAAAAGGGGAAAAGTGAAAGAATAAAAGGCAAAATTACCAAAACATAACGGCATTTTTTGCAAATATAAAAGGCAATCCTTGATTCAAATACTAGAATCTTTAGGAAATCCCACAGTCACTGCGGCACAATCTGGAAGTGGCCTCGGGAGGTATTTAAATGCCTCCTGGATCACATGAATCACCAACTGGTTCATAAAGCGGGAAAGTCCATTGAAGTTTGTAAACCGGGAAGGTCCTCCATTTTTTTCCGGTCCCCTAGTGGGGAATCAAGCCCGGTTTTCCAGATTAGAGTCCACTGGCTCTTAACCGCTTCACCACGCTGGCTCTTACATCCCCTTAATGAACCGTTTCAGCAGGGGTCATTTAGTAGAAAAAGAGGTGGAGGAGCTCATTAGCATAACTAATTTGCACATGCCACACCCCCTGACCTCACCGGAAGTGTGTCAGAAGGCAACACCCACCGCTCAGGCTCCACTGGACTCTTTTGGATTGCTAGCGATTTGGGGGGGGGGAAGCACGCAGATCCGCCCTCACAGAGGAGGGAGAGCTTGTACCTGAATAAACCTTGGTCTTAAAGGTGCCACTGGACTGTTTTGGATTGCCTCTGCAACTTACCTGGCTGCTTTTTGCTCCTTGTGACTGGGGGCTGCTGGGAGCAAGGGGCGGGGCTTGTTGCATGTGCCCTCCCCCTGGGCTCTTTACTGCCAGAGCTCCGCTCCTGTGCGCTCCTGCAGGAAATGACCCCTGCATTTAGGCCTTGAGAAGGTCAAAACCAGCACCGTGAATTGTGCCTAGAAACTGGCTGGAAGCCAGTGAAATCTTTCAATACAGCCATAATATGACCAGGACAGGCATTTTAAGACAACAGTGCTAAAGGGCAATGTTTGACATTCTTTAGATTTCTGGTTCGGTCCAGAGCTGCCCCTGAGTATCTCTTATCAGCAGGAGTTAGTCTGGGTCTCAGCATCTTTCTGCAAGACTTATAGAAGACAGGTTCTTTTGAGGCAGAACTGCCCACTCTGGCTATAGAAGCAGGACCTGGGAAAGTGCCTTTTTATGACTTCAGGAAAAATAAAAGATGGGGAAGTCAACTGAGAACCTCAAATGTGCAGCCAGGGAATAAGATGTTTTCTTGTTAGCCCTAGAGCCGGCAATGTAAACGCAAGCCATTCTTCTCAATTTGTCAGCGTGCCGTTTCTGTTAACAGCAGGGCCTGAGAAGTACCTCAGAGGTCCCGTTTCTACGATATAGCCGCCCCTGGAATCCCAAGTAAAACAAAATGGCGAGCAAATATGGGTGGTTCTTAAAGCAGGCGAGGAATTCTGAAGGAACCAGGGACCGGTGGGACCTGAGGATGCCCTGGAATTACAGCTCGTCTCCAGAGTCCTGTCAGGTTCCCAGTCAAATCACTCTCCACACGGACTTTCTTTAGTGAATGTTTTATTTAGAGATTTGAGATGTTCTGGGTTCAAACTCTTTGTCAGGACTCGGGTGCAAAGGCGGGGAAAGCAACGTATAGGTACAACCCTAACGTTCCATTCATACACCTCAGCATGACTACAGAGACCATGAAAGATATACAGTCAACCACTAGCCAGGCACAGACTCTACTTCAAGGACGCTTCCCATGTGAAAGATGCTTTTGAGGCCTCCTGGAAGAGTTACGGAAGCTAGCCTCCCTAAATTACTACAGGCATTCACTCCCCCCAGGAATGCAATGGCGGACGAGGGCAAGCGATAAGGGTACAGAGAAGGGACTAAACATTTGTCCCGGTGCAGGAAGCAAACATGCAAGGAACAGCAAGTCAAAGTATACTGGGTGAAAGTATAACAGGTGCAGTTGGTCAAATGCCCGAGTCTGACAACTTCAGAGATCGGTTCGCCTGGAGACAATGGATACTTTGGAGGGTGGACTCTGTGGCCTTGTACCCCACTGGGGTCCCTGTCCTACCCAGGCTCCACCCCCAAATCACCAGGCAATCCTTACCCCCTCCCCATCACACACCAGTGACCAGGGCTGCAATGCTCCCTCTAAGCTGTGGAGTCTTGTGAGCCAAAATTGTACTTTGTGAGCTCCTGGCATTAAAGTTGTGAGCGAGGGATTTGGCTGCTGCATAAATCAGTTTGCTCTGGAGCCATCCCTTCCTGAGCTAAGACAAAAATGTGTGAGCCAAAGGCTAAAAAACCTGTGAGCTAGCTCACACTGACTCAGCTTAGAGGGAACAGTGGCCAGGGGGACCTGGCAATCCAAAAGAAGAAGAAGAAGAAGAAGAAGAAGAAGAAGAAGAAGAAGAAGAAGAAGAAGAAGAAGAAGAAGAAGAAGAAGAAGAAGAAGAAGAAGAGGAGGAGGAGTTTGGATTTATATCCCACC
>NW_015166019.1:35190-37162 GCF_001447785.1 Gekko japonicus
AAGTGTGCGGACTCTAATCTGGGAGAACCGGGTTTGATTCCCCACTCCTCCACTTGCACCTGCTGGATGACCTTGGGCAAGCCACAATTCTGGCACACCTGTTCTTGAAAAAGAGCAGTTTCTGTCAGAGATCTCTCAGCCCCACCGACCTCACAAAGTGTCTGTTGTGGGAAGAGCAGCTCCGAGAGAAGGAGGAGGAGGAGGAGAGGAGATTGGATTTATACCCTGCCCTTCACTACCCAAAGGTGTCTCAGAGCGGCTTACAAACTCCTTTCCCTTCCCCTCCCCACAACAGACACCCTGTGAGGTGGGTGGGGCTGAGAGAGCTCTGACAGAAACTGCTCTTTTTTAAGGACAGCTCTTATCAGAACCACGGCTTGTGCAAGGTCATCCAGCCAGGTGCAAGTGGAGGAGTGGGGAATCAAACCCGGTTCTCCCAGATCAGAGTCCGCGCACTTAACCACTACGCCAGAGTGGCTCAGAAGACATCTCAAAACATTTTGAGAAGAAAGAACAGAGGCATTGCTCAGGGGATCCATTCCCAGGCCAGGCCTAAATATGGTTGAAATCATTTTCATGTTGTGAAGATTTTTATTGTTCATTTCTCATTCTCTCCTTAAATCTCCGGACTACAGAGATCAGTTCCCCTGGAGAAAAAGGATGCTTTGGAGGGTGGACTCTGGCCTTGTACCCCACTGAGGTCCCTGTCCTCCCCAGGCTCCACCCCCAAATCTCCAGTTGTTTCCCAACATGGATCTGGCTGCTGTACCCCCTATCCCCCACTGACGGTCAGGGGAAACCAAATAGCAATGTGTATAACTTCTCTCAGGTAGCACACAAAATATATGATGGGAAAGAATACTAGGAATTCTGAAGGAACCGAAAAGAATATTGAAAAGACTCGAGACTTTGATCAGGGAATACACTCCCAGACCAGGCCTAAAGATGTTTGAAATCATTTTCATGTTGGGTGTAGATCTTTGCCATTGGGCTTTGAAGCTTGCCCTTAAAAAAACAAAAACAAATGGGTCAGTCACAAGTTCTTTCAGAGCTGTTCTTTCAAGAGCAGTCCTTGGAAGAGCTCTCTCAGCCCCACCTACCACACAGGGTGTCTGTTGTGGGGAGGGGAAGGGAAAGGAGATTGTAAGCATCTCTGAGACCCCAAGAGAAGGTCAGGGTATAAATCCAATCTCCCCCTCCCTCTCCCCCTTCTTCTTCTTCTTCTTCTTCTTCTTCTTCTTCTTCTTCTCCTTCTCTTAAGTAGAAAGCAATCTGTATAACTCTTCTCAGGGAGCACATAAACTATATGATGGCAAGGAATAATAAACACACATAGTTGTGGGGAAGGACCAGTTATATCAGCATCATCGGATACATCATGACGCTGGAATTTCCTCTGGGAGAGAAATGCAGAGAAGCTAATGAGACAGAACAAAAATGTGTCCAGGTGCCAGTAGAAGCTGTCAGAAGAATGGAGGTCCTATATCATTATAATTGGGCCGCAAAGTATGCGTGTGGAGATGGTGGGGGAAAATAACAACCGCAAGACAAACTAAGTTGGAAGGATAAATTGGGACACAGGGCGCGCGTCTTTCTCCTCACAGATCAGTGCTACGGTCCAGTTGTTCACCTGGAAGATGAACCCAAAGGACAGACAAGAAGAAGGAGAAGGAGAAGAAGAGGAGGAGGAGGAGGAGGAGGAGGAGGAGGAGGAGGAGGAGGAGATTGGATTTATACCCCGCCTTTCACTTGGGAGTGTCAGAGTGGCTCACAATCTCCTTTCCCTTCCCCTCCCCTCAATAGACACCCTGTGAGGTAGGTGAGGCTGAGAGAGCTCTGACAGAAACTGCCTTTTCAAGGACAGGTCTTGTCAGAACTATGGCTTGCCCAAGGTCATCCAGCAGCTGCAAGTGGAGGAGTAGGGGCATTTAATGGTGTTTAAAATATTGAGATTTTCTTGAGAAATATTGAA